>NC_142520.1:27949314-28061814 GCF_964205215.1 Stylophora pistillata
AGCTTCTTCCTGAATTCAAACTCTCCTAGGCTAAATACAACTTATACAAGTCATTTGATCTTTTTCGGGCCCATTCTCGTGCCCAAAGCCCATTTCGCTTCTCTTAGCCTGAGCCGGCTAAGAGAGGCGAAAACGGCTATTGGGACGAGAATGTTTCTGGCCACGATACTGCTCTTCCCAGTGGACCGCTGAACCCAACGAATTTTTTTACCACTTTAAAAGTAATGTTGTGAAATCAAACACGTAGTACATTGAAATGCACTTGACTTTGACGTATTACGTGATGTTCATTTAAAAACGTTACTCTAGAGCTAAAGGCGGCAAAAAAATTCGTGGGTGTAGCAGTGTACTGAGAAGAGTAGTGGCGCTTTAGCAATCAAACTTGGAAGTTATTTGTATTTGAATAAAAAACCGCTAGTTCACAGTCGAATCAGAAGTGTCTGTTAAGTTGACGCGTTATCATGCTAAGAACTCTAACAGTGAAAGAAAGTTTAAATCCTCCGCTTTTCCCTTTCGCTCATTTTCCTTAACTCCATTTTATAACGCGCAATATGAGTATAAAATTTGGCGCCAACTTAAGATACACGGAGGGCGGACAGTAAAAAATGATCCTAAAAATTACCTCTATTAATTAACTTCGTGCGTGCCGGCAGTTTAGATTCTTCAGCGCAATGAATTTAAAAGAAAACAAGTCCGCAAACCGAAGGGAACAAAGAAAGTGTGACTTCACACCTTTTTACGTATAAGTGACGTAAGAATTTGGTAAGATGGGGATTATCACAAAGTCCTGATTGTTCCTTTTGCCTTAATCCCGAGTCACTCCGTCATGTTGTCGCTGGTTGTCAACAATGCCTTGATCGCTTCACCTGGGGACACGACTCAATCCTTAACTTCATTGCCAAGTCCCTTCAACCTGTAATTAATGTTAGCTCCTCAATCTATGCATATGTTACTGGTTTTCTAAATCCCTCAATAATAAGCGGTGAAAATTAACGCCCAGATCTTCTTTTCCTAACCCAGTCCAAGTGCCTATATGTTCTACAATTAACAGTTGGTTTCGAATCTAACTTGTACAACAATGCAGTACGTAAAAAAGAAAAATATCGGAACTTGATTAACGAAATGAGTAGAACCTTCAGATGTGTGAAATTTGTAAATCTCTCGATGAGCTCCCTTGGCGTTTTCTCAGACTAATGCTCTACGTTCTTAGGCATGATAAATGACATAGGCATTGCCAAAAAGCAGCAACTTTACATAATCAATAAAATGATAAATATAGCTATTAGAGCAACATATTACGTCTTTTGTTGCAGAAATAGCAATTAGGACAACTTAGATTTGATGCAATTTTGAGTTTTGTGTGTGTGTTGAATAAGCCAATCTCAAGCAGCATTTGTAAATTGCCTATATGTACTGAGATTTACAATTGCACATTTAAAAACACAAATAAAGCTTCCATCACCATCGTACTCGGGTACGTCCAACTTAAGACGAGAAGTATGTTGGCGGATATGTTGTCCTCAATGCTTTTAATTACCGGATACTTTCGTGAAATCCTAAAACGAAAAAAGCCTGTATTTACATTTAACATCGTCTATCCTGGAAGGTAATGGCTTCATGACAGCTTAATAGCTGTTACCACATTGTGAGAGGTTTTCCCAAATTTACGCTGTTTACAGTTGGACACAGAAACCACTTAGATTAAACTAAGAATAATCTAGTAAATTTTAATCCATGTTTCTCTTGCGAAGGCGAATTAAGTATTATTTTTTTGAACGAGATTCTGTACAAGAAGTGGTCAGTTATGGCATAAAACGGCGTTTCATATCGTTTTTGTAGCTACTGCCTTCTATATATTGTCGCAATAATTGAGTGAGGACAACAAAAGAATTCCAATCTTGACCCAATTTTGCCCCGGTGCTACTAATTCTTTGTTTTGGATTACTACAGAAAACGATAAACATCTCAAAGTAATTTCCGAATGGTGCTTTTCCTTGCAGAAATATCTTGAAAGGTGTGATCGGTGCTTCATGAAAACTTAAAGAAAAAAACTTTTTTTCGAAGAGAGAACATTTTACAGCTTGAATAAGCGAAGTATACCCAGTAGATCCAAGGATATAATTTTTCAGTTCTTGCCGCGGCACCACAAAAGATGCTAAACATGAACATATCAAAATAATTTTACAGTGGCGTCTTCGGAGGCAAAGACTTTTCCTCGCAGAAATATCAAGGAAACTTTGAAGATGTAATTTCCTTATTCGAAGAGAGTGCACTTTACTACTTGAGTCTGTACTAATGCCTTAAAGAGCCGCTAAATATGCGAGGTGAGTAAGGTCCGAAGTTTAACAGGATGACCCTCTTCAACGGAACCCGGGGGTATGAAACAAAAATCTCATGAAGATGGAATTGCAATGACTAAAATAAGAAAATAATTTTTAAGTATCAAGCAAAATTAAAAGGAGCATTTTTTTAATTATTATAGGAGCCAAAAGGATAGACCGATAGAGGAACGGTGCCATGAACTACTAAAATTAGGTGTTTGCCAACTACTTAAATTAGGAATGTTCTGGCTAAGTGTGATTGTCTTGTGAGCCTTGGTTTTTTTTTATGTGCTTCAGTCCTCACATTTTTTTTCACTTTTTGAGTAACGTGTCCTCGACCGCTGAGATAGGGCTTACTTCTCTTACGATAGTCGCCATCGCAAGTCACGTTTGCGTGCGTCCTCGACCAAGCCCAGAATTCCCAACGGGAGGGTTTGTTTAGGTTTTTGTTCTCGTAGATTGTTCATCAAACCTGATTGATTTGCAAGCACTTTTGAGTCATATACCTTGAGAAATTCCTCGAAACGGACCAGTCGAGCGTTCTTTTTTAATATTATTATTTGTTACCACCAAATATCGCTTTAATCTTTCTCTTGTGGAACAGAGTACTCCTAAATATGTGGTATGCGGTAAGTTTTCTGTTTTGCATGTGAGACAAATATTCTGCATCAATACCCTCTAGCATCTTTATACAATCTCTAGTTCTTTTCCGTGCTACAAAATTGTGCCATAACAGTAGCCACATGCAGTCGTTGATTGTCTGTTTTTTATATCCCGAGACGGACTCCGCCGAAAAGTGGGGATTGCTCGAAGCTTACAAAGCTAAAAGCTGATGCAACAAATTTAAATCCTTCACAAATCCTGCCACCATGGCAGCGTTCTCTGTCATCGGTTGTCTTCTCAAAACGGCTGTTGCATGCTGTAAGCTATGTTAATCTCTCCATAAATTTGTCGCCAAGTTGTCGCATCTCGTAATTTTTCCATCAAACTCGTGGGCTGTAGCAAACGGAGGAGAAAACTCTACGCCTTTTTCATTTTATTAATTTCGCATTCGATTTGTTTTTAAGTTTCTTCTTCTGGACGATCGATTGGAGATGATCACGTGTGAGAAAGATAACCGGCTATGTGATCGAGGGCAAAACCACCAACCGAATCATTAATTCCATCTACAATCGGCGACAAATTTGGTGATACATCAATCTTTTCAAACCCCTCTTAACGCACTTTTATCTCTTTTGCCCATTGCAGCCCCCCCCCCCTTTCCCAGGTAACAATGTTGTATCGTGATCTCATGAACCTTTAAACTATCTATTGAATTTGGGAGGGGCCCTGTTAATGATTTTAATCTCTTAAAAGAGTGTGATAGGAACAGGGCTGGTATTTTTCAGATAAGTAGTATTATTTAAAAATGATGTTTCAATTAATTTCCTCATCACCAAAAATGCTCCAACGCCACGATTTTCCACGAAATTCTTGGGTATCCTTAATTTTTCTCTTGTAACCATCGATGAAAATCAAGGCCTCAAAGTCTGGTGCAATTCCGCAGCCAAAAGACATCACATGTCCTGAAATGGTAAGTCCATTAGCTTCCTCATCGTAGGTCAGCCTAACTCCTCCCTTGAGCGTATTGTCAATCCATGACTGAGTGATTTTTGCCCCTCCTAATCAATTGATTGCCAAGCAATAATGGTATTGTTATTCTTAAATAAATATGTTAATCAACAAAGAGTGAAAACTTAAATGAGCTTGATACGTACGCCCAACTGCTGACATGTCACAGTATCCTTGGAAACTAGCAGTTGGCCCCTGAGGCTGAATCCAGTATATGGTGCCGGCGCTGAAATCTATAATAAACCAATCTATAATAAATCTATAATAAACCAAGCGTAGGCGTAATTCCAACTCGTTTATTGTCTGTCTAATGTGTAATCGCCTCTTTATATATAGGTAATATGAGAATCAGTAATTTATTTATTTATTTATTTATTTATTTGAGGATTTGTACCAAGTACTGGAGCAGAAACAAAAGGGCATGGGTCCCCTACGAGGTTTAAGCTCCAACAAACCCACCCATCCCACCCCAGGGGAGGACATACATCACACAGTAATCTCGTGCATGGGAAATTAACGTCTCCTACTCCTAACCCTACAGGAGACGGGACCTCCATTTATTCGTCCCTATCGGAGAAGACTAGAATATCTAACCATTTCTTGATGTTATAGAAAGGAAGCATATTCTTCTCAATTATTTTAAGACCTTGAGTGTTGGTCCGGCCGGGGCCGGACTAATTTAATCAATCAACTGTCACTGTACACACAAAACGAAATATCTGGTTTCACAGGTAAAGAAATTGTTCTCGCGTGGGAGAGTCTCCATGTTTCCGAAAAAATCTCCTCTGTCTTTATCGTCTTTCCAAGACTCTCCTGGTACTGTGGCTGGAAAACCTTTCCTGTCTGGAGATTGAAGTTATATCAGCAAAACATTTACGACTCACTCCAATACAGGTTTTTATAACGTCTGCTTGGAAACGAAACCTTTCGCTCTTTGATGCTCATCAGTTATGTAACTGATGAAGGCCTGAGAGAATAATCTTTTCCAGCGCTATTTTTTTTGCATGTCCTAGAATCGGGCAGTAAACTTGAAAAAAAGGAAAACGAAGCTAGTCCGTATATTAATCTACTTTGAGACTATGAAAAAAAAGATTTGTCGTAATTAGTACGTATTTGGAGAGTCCTTTATCTTAAATTTATCTCAGTTTACCAGTGAAACCAACTGCCAACTATAGGACTGCTGAGGTTTGTTTCCCAGTGACTCAGTTGTTTCACGAGAAATTCCTACCTCGATCGGTGAGTTTCTCATGATAGACGGACCTTCGTTGAAGTTTTCAGGTCGACTTCTGTTCGTTTCTGTGCTTAGTTTCAAAAATGTTCAACAAGGTTGTGGTCCAATCTCTGGCAGACTGAAGTTCTTTGGCAGGCGAAAGAACGAAGGTGAGGCTCTCCGTAGGGAATGATTTAAACACAGATCCCACCAAGTTGAATTCCTACTTTGAACTTCTAGATATATACACATTTCCGTTTGACCATCAAAAATTGAAATTTTATCGCCAAGATTGATTGCAATAACACAGTTCATTAAAGCATCATTTCTGTTTACTTAGTCTACGAAGATCGCGCGATTTTCTTAAACAATTCTATTGATACTTTTGAAACAGCTTCTTTAACAAACAATAACTCTTGCTTTGGCAAAGTAAATGAAATAGTATGTTTAATAATTTTTAATGTTATTATATCTGTTTCTTAATTTATTCCTCCCTTGTAAGTTTGAGAAACGTGATAAACGCTTTTTATTCTAAGTCAATCGCAATTTTTGGGAGATTGAGAACTGATTGTGATAGCTAAATCTTAGACTTTTTCAATATTTTGGGGGTAAAAAGGGGAGGCTTTGCATGCATTTTAAAGTCGGTACTGAAAGTAATGACTAAAGTAATCTAATTTTAAAAGTTAAGCTAATTTACATATTCTGATTGTTGAATTGTTATAATAATTGTTACACCATAAAGCTACTATCAGCAAAGTGGGATGCCAGTAACGTACTTTAAAAACACCTTGAAATATACATATATATATGTATATATGATATGTGGTAGTCGGAAAAAAACAACTACATATACATCCCTACAGACCGGTTTCGTGGTTGCCCACTCATCAGGGGATTTTAATGGCAGAATAACGCGATACCATCGCTTATATACTACACTAATTGCTAATTAACATGGTTTATGCAGTGTGAAAAGTGTCAAGTCAGTTGTTGCGTAGGAGTGCTTTGTTTCTGTGTCGGCAGGAAGAGACGAGTTCGTTACGCTTGTTGAGTGTTGATAGGTCTGGGTTGCAGATGATTAGGAATTTCTCTTTAAGGCACAGGTTGCATCGTTTGCTTGAGCTGTTGTAGGGCAGGTGGGAAGATAGGATGACCCACCGTGGCAGACGCAACACGAAACCACGAGCTAATTCTAACAACTTCGAAAATGCTATCAATCTCTCGGACCGCACATTATCGGAGCACGAACTCAGGATCTTGAGTAAAGGTCTGAAATTTGTCCCTACGCCGACAAATGTAAACAAAACTGAACTCATTACTGACATCAAACAATGGGGTCGCCGAATGCGCTTAAGGGAATACTTTGGTAATGACGACAATAGTAACACAGAGCTTGACGATGACAACACCTACAAGAAACCATTGAATTGGACGCCATCTCCGGGCAGAGATCTAGCCTTAGACTGCTATTTAAATGGAGTAAAACGTGCCATCTTGCAACACGCGCCCCACAACGCGCAACGCTCTAACATCACTAGGCTAGAACGCGAAGCTATTAAATCGCTTAAACGTGATAGTGGTATTGTTATTTTCCAAGCTGACAAAGGCGCAGCAGTAGTAGTGCATAACAAAAGGGACTATCTAACAGAAGCTTACAAGCAACTAAATGGTACTGATGAAAACGGTAACAAGGTATATAAACATGTGGCCAGCGACCCCACGTCTGACTTCGTCATCAGAGTAAAAGAACAGATACAATGAAATATATGAAGTTCATATATTTTGAACTGCGGTATTAGATACGTATGATGCACGAACCTCGCAGTAGATAGCGCTATTTAAGCAATAGCGAAAATCGGACCTGAAAAAAAAATCAGGCCTGTATGGGATTCGAACCACTGACCTCTGCGATACTAGTGCAGCGCTCTTACCAATTGAGCTAACAAGCCAACTGGGAGCAGGCTGTTAAGTTGATTCGTAATAAACCCGTGAAAGTGATACATCAGATGCAATGAAATATATGAAGTTCATATATTTTGAACTGCGGTATTAGATACGTATGATGCACGATCCTCGCAGTAGATATATCATATATTTCATTGTATCTGATATATCACTTTCACGGGTTTATTACGAATCAACTGAGAAAAAGGAATGGAATTCTTAACGTGAGATGGATGCGAAGACGAATATAACAAGTAATTATGCGAGTCTGTAGATTTGTAATACACACTAGTGCATAAACCGTTACCTTCAATTGAAACTTTGACGTCTAAAAAGGATAAAGAATTGTCAGAAATTTCCCAAGTATATTTCAGAGCCGGGTGAAAAGAATTGACTGCGGTTATGAATTGAGTGAGCTCCTCTCTGGTAGAGGAGGTAGCGCCGAATGTTCACATTCAGTTTCGTTGCTGCTATATCTTTATCTTTCTCTACACCGATCTGATGTAGATGATTATTTTCCAAACCGATTCAGCCTGTAAGAAAAATAGTACTGCTAGCTAAAGTAACGATTTAAAGTTCTATTAGTCTCGGTAGCGAATAGTACTGTACAATCCTCAATGCCTTTTCGGTCACCCTCCCCTCCCTTGTCTGATTAAACGCCATTCCTCCTTTTACTTCTAATCGAAGTTCCAAGGTGTTTGATCGATATTTCTTGGATTTGTTTTTTTTTAACTTGCCGTAAAAGGACTCTTAGTTTGAATGTTAGGATACGACATAAAGTTAATTATCTTTAGGTCGCATCCTAATTTTACTCTCAGACCATTAGTTATTGGTAATAACACTATAGAACGCGTATCCACTTACAAGATTCTAGGAGTATTCATCGATAGCGACCTTAGGTGGAATAGTCATGTTAACTACATATATAAAAAACCTTGCAAGAAGCTCTACTCTCTACGTATTCTACGTCGAGCCGGCGTTGACCAAGGTAGCATGTTAATGGTCTGTACGAGCGCTGTTAGATCTGTTATAGAGTACGCCGTACCAGTATGGCAATCCATTCTAGGTTATCTGTCTGACAAAATTGAATCCATACAGAAAAGGGCGCTTAAGATAATTTTCCCATGTGCCGATAGTTACTCAGAAACCCTCGAGTTAGCACGGGTGGAGACCCTTGCGTATAGAAGAGATAAGATATGTAAAGAGTATATGTGCAAAATGAAGGACTTAAACCATCCTCTCCATCCTCTTCTACCAACACGCTTAGACGATACCTGTCCCTATAACCTCAGGCACAAATTAGACCAGTTGTATCTTTACAGAAACGTTACTACCTGTAGAACGAAGCGCACCGAAGACTTTTCAACTCTAAAGTATTTTTAACAAATGTGATGTATGTTCCGTGTGCTGTATATAACTTGTACTTAATGTATACGGAAATGTACATAGTCGTTCTTATTAAGTTTTCATTGTATCATAACTCGTTAATTCAGTAAGTTACTGCAAGAGAGTTTAATAAACTATTATTATTATTCTTATTATTATTATGATTAAATTACAGAAGAGACCTTTAAGTTCATAAAGTTGTTTAATTGAATAAAGTTGTTGTCGCTATCTCTAGCACGGGAGATTGCGCACTCTCTTTCATCTCGAAACGTTTTCGCTGTTGGGGAAGAAACAAAACAAAGCCTCAATATTTTTTTCGGAGTACTCTGAAATTCGCTCCTGTCAAATGCTCTCCCACATCCAGTCTGGGGCTTGAATTCTCAAGCTCTTACACGGTAGTCCGTCGCCCTACAATTCGGCTAACCAGGCGGCGGTTTGACGACCAGCCACACAAGCAACAACGAAAAAAAAGGAGAAAGTTATATTATTGTGGTATCATCAATCAATCAACTCTATTTAACGAGGGTAACACGGGACAGTGCTTCAACTGAGTAACTAGTGGTATACTCTGGATTAATAAAAATAAAAACCTTAATAACATTATATGACGCCAAGTCCTAACTTGGCGTACATGTATAAATAGTGAAGTATTATAGTCCTAAAATCGAATCATGTATCACGAAATAAACAAATGATACAAGATTTTCTGTTTCGAGTTGGATGAGCTCATACTCAGCTTCCTCAATACTGCTGTTGTTAACAAGTACAGGGTTTAGTTACACACTTGTGAGGCAAATCACTTTTTCACAAGAGTTAAGGTGAGAACTGAATTAGTTTACAAAGACCTGATGCAGTGAATGAGATAAGCGGGTATTGACTTAATATACATATAGAAATAATTTGGAATGTAAAACGAAGGAATGAAAAAAAATTATCATATTTACTCGTCACGAGCGTGGGGGAAAGAAAAGGATTGACATCCCTTTAAGACTCGAATCTTAGGCTTTCGGATTTTATCATCTGAGACTCTACCACAAAATTATCGTTTACGTAAATCAAGACCTACACTGGGTTCATATATGACAAGTGTCCTGCATACTGCTAAGATCTGCAATGTCCAAAGTGTCATGTCTGGAAATAGATAAAGAAACGCTGAGCTCCATTGTCGAATAAAAAATATTCAAAAATCTAAATATTAAGGTTTAACGAATGAATCCTTTAAGAGGCTTAATTTTTTTTCGTGAGTACACACTCGTTAAGACAAATAAAATCGTTCTTTATCCGACGACCGAAGAGAAAATTCTCCTCGGTCTTTAACAGTTAAAATGAAAGAATTATTTCTCGTTGCTGACACGTAGATTATCGTCACGTACAAACCTTTAGGTAGCTGATTTATATACCCATAGAAGATCTTTGCAGCTACAACATTACTGATTCCAGTATCATGTGCGCCGCTTGTCTTATACGAACCGTGGTATATAGCCACACTTACTGGATCCTAACCCAGCGGAAAATACTGAGACTCAAAGAGAGAGAAACTTACGTGACTCATATTTATCTTTCGCGGTCCCAATTTACAGAAAACTGATTCAGTAATACTTCATTAACTAAAATTACTGCAAGATACGCTGAGGTTCTCTGAACGCACGACGATGCATGGAATTCACAGATAGAAAATAAAACGAGCATGAAACGAAACCTGAGGTTGAAAAAAAGGAAATTTAATACAAAATGAATACGTTTCTGCTCTGTTTTTAAATGGCGATAACAGTTTTGATTTCTTATCATTCACGGTGAATAGAAATAATAACGGTAAATGTCGATAGAACATCAGAATTTTTTCTGTTTCGAAAACATGACATCTTTGCTGCTTGCAATAAGCGTACCATTTATATCGTCGCATATAAAGATATCAATGTCGTCATGATAACTGGATTTATAACATGAAGGTTTTACTTTCCAAGAACCACTCCAAGATGAAATTCGATCCTTTTTTTGGAAAATATCTCTCGTAATGTGGCCTGGTTATATTTCTGTGTCCGAAGTTAACATTGCTTTTCGGAGAGCTGAGTTTCGGTGCAGCAGATGTCTACATTCGGTGCTGTTAAATTTGTTTCAAAATTGTCTTTGATTCAAATTTTCAGTTAATATCTGTATGATAAACAGGATGATACATTTCTGCTTGTGGATATGAATTTATCTTTGATCTTCTCGAGTTTATAATGTCTCTTCAAGCGTGAGCTCAAGAAGGCTGTACATTGGCTAAGTTCATTCTCTCCATTTTTGGGGACGAGGCGAAGGTTTCTTCAATATACATATATATCTTATTAGACGTTTTGTTGTGTAGTATCGCTGAGTATTTTTACGAGTTGTGTCGTATTTTGACGAGCCCGTAGGGCGAGTCAAAACACAAATAGCGAGTAAAAATACTCAGCGATACTACACAACAAAACGTCTAATAAGTTATTTATTATCCAACACGCCAAACTGTTGTTTCTGCGGGCGAATTTCGCGGATATTTATTTACGGGAGTCCGTGACAGAAGTATGCGAAGGGGAACGGAATCGGCGCGTTGTTGTGTTGCTGTTTCTATTTTCTTCATTAAATGAAGAAATTTTCTGGTCGTCAAGCGATTTTTCTTCGTTCGATTCATCAAATGAACTTGGATCTATATTTGCCAGCCATTCTGACTGTTCGTCGTCGGAAATATGATTGAAATTGTCCGCCACTTTTTTTTTCCATAACTACAATCCAATTCTTCGCTTGCGTGATGCGAGAAAACCTGTTTAACCGGTACTACAATAGACGAGTACAAATTGTACTCGTCTATTGTAGTACCGGTTAAACTGGTTTTCTCGCATCGCGCAAGCGAAGAATTGAATAAAGGCTCATAGTTTCGAAAGAAACTGTTTGGGGCTGCGTTGGTGGGAGTAACGAAATAATTTGGATATATCAACAAAGTTGAAATGGTAAATTGGCCACCGTAACGATTAGAAAAGCTGACGTTTCGAGCGTTAGCCCTTCGTCGGAGCGAATAGAGGAATTGTGGGTTGTGTGTGCTTTTAAAGGCCGAAATCGGAGCTACGTTATTGGTGGGAACATGGCAACGAGGAAAACACCAATAAATTATAATTGGATTGTAGTTACGAAAAAAAAAAAACAAATGGCGGACAATTTGAATCATATTTCCGATGACGAAGAGTCAGAATGGCTGGCAAATGTAGATCCAAGTTCATTAGATGAATCGAACGAAGAAAAACAGCTTGACGACCAGAAAATTTCTTCATTTAATGAAGAAAATAGAAACAGCAGCACAACAACGCACCATACAACACGCACTCCCCGTAAATAAATATCCGCGAAATTCGCCCGCACTGAAATAACAGTTTGGCGTGTTGGATAATAAATAACTTATTAGACGTTTTGTTGTGTAGTATCGCTGAGTATTTTTACTCGTTATTTGTATTTTGACTCACCCTACGGGCTCGTAAAAATACGGCACAACTCGTAAAAATACTCAGCGATACTACACAACAAAACGTCTAATAATATATATTTATTGCATGGAAAAAATACGTACATGCACCATGGAATTTCTGAATGAATCCGCTGGACTCTTTATGCTTTCGGTGTTTTGACGCTCTTGTGAATCCGTAGTAGCCTAAACTATCGAAAAACAATTTTTACTCAAGGGACAAAAATAAACTGTGTAGTTACGTCATTACACGAGGTATTTTAATCGGCTACAAGCATTTCTATTCTCTTTTTGCGTGATCTAAGCAGGAATTAAAGAGGCCGCACCACGGTAGTTGATCGATCAGAGCACAAAATTCGCCTGATCTTGCTCGCTCGCGGCATCCATTACTTCAGAAAAACAAAGAAATAGAAGGAATATTTGAATAACGTTATCAAAAGCTACCAAATATGAAACTTTTACCCCAGAAACCACAACGACTACGAATTTTTGATCATGTATGAAAAGGAAACTTAGACAGCGTCACGATCAATAATTATTTTTATAATTTTTTTTTTTCGTCAGGGCTTACAAACATCACTCGAGCTTGGCCCTCGAATAATGTAGTCTGTGACACGAATATAATTTTTGTCGTCAACAATTCAAACTACGTATCCACAAGGTGGTTAGTCATATTATTTCTGACCGCCTCTCAATTGCAGTTCGGTTTTAGTAAATATGCTGTTAACGCAACAAGGGATTAAAGTGGCACATATGTTTGCGCGTTTATTACATCGTACACTGAAAGGTAAAAATGTGGGCTCAGTGAAAGCTGATAATGGTGCACAATCCTAATTTGAAGGACTATACCAACTCCTCAGCTCAAAAAAAGTTCCCCGAATATCCCCTTTAAAATAGGTTAGCATCATATGCTTTTTTTCCCCAATAATACGCTAATAAATATTTTCAAGGTTGTCTCAAGTGTTGAGATATAAATAGGTTTTTTCAGTTTCATAATTGATGATTTTACTTTTACTGAATCTACTTCCTCCGCCAAATGTTCCTATGTTCTGACAATAAATTCTCTCAATGGCCTACAAGATTAATCTATCCAGGAGTCTGACAGTAACGCTTAGTTTTTCAATTTATTTTTTAATTTTAGCAGATAATCTTTCTTGTAACAATAGTATCAATGCAAAAAACAAGAAATGCCATTTTTCCTGTCCACTATACTTCTAAAATAACCCCTTACAATTTTCAATGCCTTTTGGATCAAGATAAATTCAAAACGAATAAACAGGACTTTTTCCGACACAATTTTGGAAAGGGTCATTATTTTGAGTTAATAATAATTTCCTAGCTCCTTCAAACCAAAATTTATGAAGAACTTTATTCACTGGAAATAACTACAATATTGAAAAAAAATTGAAATCATGAATTAAAAATAAAAAAATAAATAAAAATAAAATTAAAAATTGAATTCAATTATATTAAAATAAAACAACATTTTTATAGCTTTGATTACGGTGGCCAATAGAGGACATGCCACATTTTCTTTTATCGGGTGATAAAATCAAAATATCGTGCGATAAATGATAAAATATCGCACGATAGAAGACAAATTATTGCGCGATAAATAAAAATTATCGCGCGATAATTTATCATTTATCGTGCGATAAATGAGAAACTTGTTTAGGTGACGTAATCGGCTGTCATGCATGTTTCCGTGGACGACAGTCGACAATTTTTAAAAAATTTCTTTTTAAATTCTTTAAAATTTTTTTCTCAAATATAACTTAGTGAGCAGCACTTCTGCGAACAGTAGTTGTAATACTTCTTTAGTCCGACGCGTTTCGTCAAACGGTCGTAGAGTTCTTCAGGGAGTTTAACAAGTATAACTAGACGCATGCATTTATAAGCCAAAGTTGGTGGCTAACTAAATGCTAAAAGCGTGGCTCCCAAAATGTTTTTCTCACCTTGCCTTACACTTGTTAAATTTTTCACGACCTCGCCTCTTCCTTTTCTTAAGTCCGGCCAAGGTTCTATGGTCATTGGCGTCCGTAATAACCACTAGCTCTATATATTCCCGGGCGATAGATATGCGTGACCTGTTCTCACAATTAGATACCACTCCATCTTTAAAAAAAAAAAAAAAAAGCTGTGATCGTCGAGAACAGAGAAAGTTATCATTTATAGGGAGGTATCTTGAGGGAATCAAATTCTCTCTATGTGTGAGAGAAAACCAATGAATGTAGACATATCATCAGAGACGGTTACCCGTGAAATCCGTTAAATCCTGCTCTGAACTCGAGTACATGCGAACAAACCATCATTTATGAAATGGAGAGATTTTATTATTCCAAAGTGATTGTAGTGGAATGAGTTAAATGGCGCCATGCAAACTTCTCATTCCTTAGACGCCTTTCAAGTTGTCTGTAAAGAATACGAAATATAAATATAGAGGCAAGACCGATACAACGTAGATAAGTAAGTTTTAAGACGGAGCACTATATTTCGGCTGGCCAAACCTGCTGAACATTTCACTCTGTAAAGAACTATGGTGTTTGTGTAATAAACAATAATAATAATAATAATTTAATATTTGTATTGCGCAAAGTAACATGTGGATATGATCAAATGCGCATCACAACACTTTTCGGGGGACTTTGGCCGGACTGCATCAGCAGTTTACCAACAATCGAAGGAAACTTATTTAAGGATGCCCCCCCCCCCCCCAAAAAAAAAAAAAAATTCCCAGTAAACAGGCCAGACCACATCATAGAAATCTCGTGAGTGGGTTCTTTAAAGTCCCCTGCCTAACCAGATTAACTAATTAATAGATACAGGAGACGGGACCTACGGTTTATTCATCCTTATCCGAGCAGACTATAATGTCTATCCATTTCTTGATATTATAGAAAGGTAGAGCAATTCTCCTCAGTTATTTTAAGACCTTGAGTGTTGGTCCGGCGGGGGCTCGAACCATCGACCTCGACCTCCCGCACAACAGTCCAGCGGTCTCACCAATTGAGCTAACCGGGAGGCAGTTACTTGTTGGTGCGGTATGACTGTTCTCGTCATCAACTCGGAGAGAAATTGTATTGGTCACGATACAACTCACGATATGAATTCATCTTCTTCGATTTAGCTATGGCAGACAGAGAGTGTCCTGCTCTGGGGAGAAAAAAATATTTTGTGGATTGCAAGTTTTTTCCTCTGAAAGGGGAAAAGCTTAATCTTAATGGCAGAATGAATTAATCGTCATGCAGAAACATTTAAAACATAATAATGGAAAGTAAAAAACCAACAAATAACCCAGCACACAATTTTCTTCGAGTAGAACAGCAATGTTGATCACGAAACTAAGCATTAGACGGGATTGGATCTTTTAAATTCGTGAATGTGAAATCTTTTATGTTCTCACCGAAATTGATGTAATGCAAAACAACATTGTTGATATTTCCAGGCATGAAGAGATAAAACATGGTATCCTTACTTCTCCTTTGAATATCCATACAACAGATTGGATCAGAATAAATTTAAAATGATGAAAAACCAAGACTTTCTCCAACACAATTTTGGAAGTTGTCAATTACTTCGAGTTATAATTTCTTAGCTCCTTCAAACTAAAAAATTTATAAAGGACTTTACTCACTGGAAATAACTACTGAGTAATAAGTTCTCACTAAAACATTTAGTGATAAAAACGAGCGATAAAAAATATGAACGACGTTTCCACCGCTCCACGGTCATTTTCAAGTTAGAGTTCATGAGGAAATTTCCGCATATATACGATTTCTGAAACAATAGAATGAAGGTCAAAGCTAAGTATTTACATATAAACAATATAGAGCTAATAACTAATAAAAAGTGCAAAATACAACGTTTTGCTCGTTGTATATCTCTTCAAGTGTGATCTGTGCGATACAGATTATTTCGGCTTTACAAGCCGACACCTACATCAATGGGTGGAGGAACATAAACGATCGGTAATCGGCAACCATGTAAGAGAACATGGAATCAAACCATGTGAAATCGCAAAGAACATTAGGGTCCTGAGGAAATGCTCAAACAAGTTCACTTGCTTGAATTTCGAAATGTTTTTTATTCGGGACCTTAAGCCAAAATTGAACAAACAGAGCGACTCTACTCGCGCGAGGCTGTTTCCTTAACACTTCATATTAATAAATTTTCATCCTTTTCGCCGTTTATTTACACTTCATTTTTGCACTTTTTTATTAGTTATTAGCTCTCTTATTTATATGTAAATACTTAGCTTTTACCTTAATTCCATTGTTTCAGAAATCGTATGTATGCGGAAATTTACTCATGAACTCTAACTTGAAAATGACCGTAGAGTGGTCGAAACGTCGTTCATATTTTTTATCGCTCGTTTTTAATCACTAAATAACTACTGTGTTAATAAAATGGAAATAATAATAAAAAGCAGTTTGATAGCTTTGTGAGAGATTTTTCACATGCGCTTGATGAAATAATTGATATGGTGTTTCTTTACGTAACAGGTTCGCGGGGTAAAGGTAGAATTCTTGACGCTTACGCAAACTTTGAATTCCGACTGCGTGTTGGCTACGCAAACTTCCGACTGCGTATCGACTGCTACAATTCTCTCAGCTCCTCGCGTGATTAGGTGAGGTCTGAGAACACGGAAAGAGTCTTCTGTGGAGCAATTGTAGTTTTATGCCTATCCATGCCTGCCGGACACAATTAGCTTGTCGTTCAACTGATGCTTTTTAATGACACAGAGCCTTAGACGACGTATTATCAGATGAGACTACGAAAACAAACAAACAAACACGCATAACATAATCAAGAGAGACTTCACTCGCGCTGTCACGCTATCACAATAGTGTGACAAACAAAAACCTTCAAATCCTCATTCTTTTTCTATGTTAAAGTATCAAAGACAAGTAGTCTACGGTGTTCTCTCTAGATTGCTTTCATTAAACCCTTTTCAATCTCTTGATTTGCAATGATGTCTTCGATTCCATTTTATTTTCCAGCTATGGCGGAAAGTAACCTCCCGACAACGGCAGAGAAACTGGAAGGGAAAAGTGAGCTTCCCGCCACAGGTGAGAAGAGGCAACAAAGAAAGACTTCTTTATCGTATTTTCAAAGTGTTTATCTGTTATATTAACAGCTGAGTGGAAAACAAACTTTTCTCGTGTTTTCCCGACATTCCGCGTGGTTTATCAGCCGGCAAACAGATAGGGAGTGTAGTTTATTGCTTCTATGACATAAATATGTTTGGCGCCATTTGATAGGACTAGAACATGTTTCCAGTTTTCTATGGATATACAAGCAAATGTACAGTAGGTTTTTGACTAATCAGAGAGCGCACATTTTGTCTGAGATATGTTATAAAGTGTGTTAGAGCACTAGTTGGAATTGCATATAGTTGTGAATCACTGACAGAATTAAAATATTTTCTTGGTAATTTCAGCGAAAGGGGAAAGTCAAGTTACGTCAAGTGACACAAAACTGTGTGTAAACGATGATCCTTTAAGAGGTGAGGAAAGCTGGTGAAACTAGACTCTCTCAAGGACGCCCTAGTGTAGTTTTTAACACATTCACATCAAAAAGTGTATCTGTTCTGAAAATAACTTGGCGAGAGCCACGTGTCGTACATGACATCATTGTTAAATTTGCCACTAAGGCAGACAAAGGACTCAGTGCAGAGAACAAATGGACATTTGCAGTCGGCACTCAAAGTCAAGAGTAAACGAAATTGATTTGGCGAAAAGGATGCAAGGGGCGTTAATGCTTGACGGAGACAGTGACACCCAGATAACTTATCAAGTTTTATTATTTAATTTAGACACAACGCGCGCTCTGACTGGTCAAAATCTATTGTTTCTTTGCCTATATACCCCCATAGAAAAGTAAAACATCTTCCTGTCTTGTCAAATGGCGCCACGTGAGGTGAATGCTAGATTTCGATTTTTTAAAAGCCCATGGTTTGGAAGACTCGACGAGGACTCTTTGAACGCCAAAAATCTCGAAAAAGACTATGTTTTGCAACGTTATAATACGTTTTATTCAAAATGCAGTTTAACTTACTGGTTGCTCTCGTAACCAGAAGTCGTGTGTGGGATTCTTAAGATGAGCCCGGGAGGCTGTCTTTGACAGCTGTTTGATGATTTTCTTAGCAGTAAACATCTGTAAACACAAGATCGTAGGTGCTCGTACGAACACACGCGATGGTCAGCGGTAGCTATAAAAGATCATGAGCAAATGTTGATCTTATAGAATCCGGATTTTGAGATGCGCAGAACGCGCGTGGGAATTGCTAAACTCACAAAAGCTATTGTATGAAAATAAGTCCGGTGAACCCTTCTTTTTATTTTTCCAATATGATAATAATGTCGAGAGGAATCATCAGAAAAAAAAAAAGTAGAAAAGTCTACGAAAGGAAATTTGCGATGTGTGAAAATTACCTTTTTTTTGGATTTTCTGAAATTCAGCTCTGTATAATTTTTTAAAAATCTTTGTGCATTTTCCTTTTCAAGTGCCAAGAGCAATCACTGAAAAAAATCACGGGGTCACCGGGTTAGTTTTCGAATTATTTAAGCCACAAGCTAAAAAATGCGTCTGAATAAGCCTATGAAGGCGTTGCCATGGAAACTGCTAGTGATGAAATGACACCTATTATTATATAATTCAACCCCGTAAAAGTGTTCAACTGGCCTTGGTCAGTCTTTCTGTTGTATTATTTCAAAGTAACAAACCATCAAAAAGATGAAAACCGGTACGGGCCACCTTAAGTGAAGGAAATTCAAAAATTCTCGACTAGAATAACCGAGACTGCCCCCCGATAAGGACAAGTTGACATATTTTTTCTTCAAGAAAATTGTAGCGACAAATTGACTGGATTTTCATTTAGATATGTACTGAAAATCTTATCTACTGATGAGAACAAAAACCACTTGCAAAGTGAATGTGCGTTCAAGATTAATGACAACTCCGTTTGCTATGCGATTTGTAATCTTTCCTTTGGTAATTTTTGCCAAGTTTAAACGTTTTAAGCTCGTTCTGTAAATTTTAACGAGGACTCAAAGAAGGCTTTTATTCAAGCTGAGGTAATAGAGACAAATTTGGTCGAAGGAAAATAGTCTGCTGCAAAAAAAGCCAGACGGTGTTTAAATCAGCGATTTTGCCGCTTTTCTCGTGGTGCCGTCCAGTAATGTTGTTTTAGTTACTTAGGTCTCGTAATCGAAATAAATTTCATCATTCAAAATTCTAAAACTGACCTTTATTTCCCTGAAAAAACCTCCGAAAAATATCAAAACTGCTATCTAGGTTATCAAATAGTAATTGCAGTGGTAGGCCAATTCTGAAAAGAAAAATCGCATTTTCTCCCTTCAAACTGTAGTATTCCTCAAAAGAACTGTATAGCTTGTGCCTTTATCTTGCATATCGCCATTTCTTGTTAGTTTTCATTGCAATTTCTGCTCAGTTTCTTCGTGCCATTGCTTTCATTCAGCGACAAACTAACTATAGTCGTCGCTCTTCTGGCTGACAGTTCATTCTGTTTCCGGCGCTTTGACTAGTGTACCGCACTTTTTGATAGTTTTCATGAGAACCAGCAACTTTATCACAAAATAAGATTAAATTCATTATTCTCTCGGATGAACCTTACTCATATTTATGTCCTAAAACCAATAAACCACCATTTCTATCGATTTACCGGCTGATACACCGGTGGGAGAACAAGGGTAAAGTTGGAAAACCACGTGGCGCAGCCGAGTGGTTTACAACCGTTTCGAGTTCACCAGCAAATGTAGACTTGAATGCTCGAATATGTTTTAATTTCACGAAGATCTGGTTTGACTGTACAAAAAAGGAAACAAACGTAAACAAAACGAAGCGAAACGAAAATACTACAGTAACGACATTCTTACAAGATTTGTGGACTCTCAGGAAACGTAGAGAAAACATTCATGAGTAAAATAAACAGACATTTAGGACCGAACTTTGGCTTCTGGAGGTCCGAGCACATGCTCCATACCATAATATCAACGATACATGACGTAGATTACCAGTCCCGCGCGGACTGAACACGGGAAACGTTCTGTAACTTACAACACTCAAACGGTGTGTTTTCAGAGATAGCGAAAGTATTTCTTGAGGAAGGTAACAAAGAATACAGACAAGGAGAAGCTGAAAAAGCAATGAATTCTTACACTGAGGGACTACAAGTGAACTGCAAGGATAAACGGCTGAACGCCAAGCTTTATAGCAACAGGGCAGCAGCCCATTTCCATTTGAGTAAGAATTTGAATTTCAAATTCATAATGGTAATAATAGTAAGGTAATGTCACGCAATTTGCTCCAGGTAGAGAAATCATTCTCGCAAGTGGACCACAACTTAAGAAATTGCATAAGGAGAGCCAAAGCGGTGCATTCCAGATACTAGGTGGGCGTTACTAACAATAGAGATACAAATCCGCACGTTACGAGCGACGGAAATAGAACAGAGGATTATTTTTCCATGGAGTAATCACATCACAATTCAAAAGCATTGTCTAAGCAATTGCAATTTTTCAGGCCTTTTTACTAGAACTGCATGTAATGATCCCTTATTTTTTTAATTCGATAGGAAACTACCCGGAGTGTCTCGATGATGCAACAGTTGCTGTTCAATTGGAACCCACTTTAATCAAAGCTATCAAAAAAGGTGGGTTTTAAACCATAAGCCATCAAAATCTTTCCTGTGATTTTGTCGAAAGGGGACCGTTGGGATTACAATAATAGTCTTGAATAATAGTCTTCATTCAATCAAAGGATAAAAATACCTATCCTAAGTAACAATGAAAAAGTATTAAATGATACACGATAAAATACAATAATAATACAAGGAAGAATATACTACACTAGATTATATTTAAAAATAAGTCTATTTACAAAAGTTTTTTTAAATCTCTCTGTTTTTATCTGAGGAAGGTGACACCTCGTACGAAAATTATATACTAATTCTTTTTCTTTGAGAATGATCACACCTAGTTTATGATTATCAATAGCTCTTTTGATAACGGATTTATCTTGCTGTTCTCAAAGGTTAAAAATGCTGAGTGTTTGAGAGGTAAAATGACGCTTATGGCACTTGTCTAAAAACGGTGTATAACATTTAAATCAGAGTCAGAAGCAGCATACACAGCGAGACCATAAGTGAGAATGAGAAGGACTGGGTTCTTAAATAAGTGATCAATTTCCTTTTGGCGAAAGAGTTCCTTTCGTAAAGTTCTGAGAATGTGAAGGCACCTGTTAGCTTTTGTGAGCGTAAGTCTAACATGCTCGCTGAATTTACAATTGGCTGAAAAATCAGACCGAGCAAAACTTTAGGCTATCAGATTGATGAATGTTATTGATGGGAACGTACTGATTGCGTGTACCGCTACTTTCCTTCTTTCTAAATATCAGATCTTTTCACTTACTCGGATTACACAGCATCTGATTATTCATACTCCAACTGAGAAACTGATTTACCAGGTCTACTGACGAATCTAAATCCTTCCATACGGGTGCTAAAATAGTTGAGCTATCAGCATATTTGAAGAGCACGGGCGTTTCGTTTATAAAGATATCCAGGTCATTGAGGAAAATATTAAATAAATATGGACCCCCGCACTTCCTTGTATAGCCCCCTTATTGACACATACCCAGTGACTTCACCCTTGGTATTCATGGTATCTAGTGTGTCAACGCCTGGTTAGCCTGCGTTGCAGCCGGACGTGTCTCACAATCCCCGGTATAGTCCGTCTGCGAAACGGCTCCCTAAAGCTTGTTCTGATATCTCGTAGGGATCCACGGATCTGTGTATTCATTTCTGATTGGTTATTTTCTTACGCGCCTTATGATTGATCATATTCTTGCGAAATTTATCACGCAGTGCTAGAAATAAATATCGTCGCGTGTAAATTGTATATTGGAAGTACTTTTGTACAAAGGTTTCCTTTGCATCTCAAAAGGTTGAAAAGGTTATGCCTAATTCGTCCGTTTATGGTAATTTATGCTGTCGCGTCGTCGAAAAGGGAAACGAAAGAGTGCTACTTCTAAAGGAATAATTTGAATATATCAAATAAAGTTGAAATGGTAAATAAAGAAACTGTTTGGGGCTGCGTCGGTGGGGGTAAAGAAATAATTTGAATATATGAACAAAGTTGAAATGGTAAATTGGCCACCGTTACGATTAGAAAAGCTGACGTTTCGAGCGTTAGCCCTTCGTCATTAGCTCCGACGAAGGGCTAACGCTCGAAACGTCAGCTTTTATAATCGTAACGGTGGCCAATTTACCATTTCAACTTTGTTGATATATTCAAATTATTTCGTTACCCCCACCGACGCAGCCCCAAACAGTTTCTTTAGAAACTATTAGCCTTTACTTTTAAAGGGATGGAAACAATTCGACGTACTCACCGAGATTAAAAGTTTGGAAATATCTTTGCGATCGATCGAAAACAATTACGTCTGCCGAAACTGTGTTGCCAAACTGAAAAAACGTCGGTCATTTATCGAGCAAACAAAAAAATTGGAAGCAGATCTCAAAAGCCTTAGTACAAGGGAATATTCGCTTACAGTCCAACGATCTGGGGAACTGCTAAGTGACGACCACGATGCTCCAACATCGAAAAAAATCTGCGATGGATCTGACGGGGATTTTGCCCGCTTCATTACTTCATCTCCTTTTCTTGAATAAGCGATCGCACCGTCGATATTACAACGAGAACACTGGAACCGCGAGGCTTTCTGAACAGAGCATCCGCAGCGATCGGAAGGCACTGGAAAATCAAAGCTTTACCGTAGCCAGTCGGCAAATTTACAAAAATATTTCGATCTCCAAGAAATTTGCGAAGTGCGTTTTCCTGTTCAGGTAGAAGATTATCGATTTCAAACTGCTCTCTCACGGCTTTGAATGTTTTTTGCCAACGTTCTTCTGTATTTGCATACATCTTGTTTCCAGCTCGAAGTAAATTTGACTTTTAATGTAATGTAATGTACAACTGTTATAGAGTAGTTGGGAAACCTTCAGAAATTTATTTTTGGCATTACGTGATAGTTGTAACTTTCGCAAGAGTTATCCAATCAGATAGCGCGTAAGCCAATCAAAAATGGAAAAACAAACAGCAGGATATCGGAACAAGCTTTAGGGAGCCGTTGCGCAGACTGACTATACCGGCGGTTAGACTGTCTGCGACGCAGGCTACGCCTGCTGTGTGGGTAAAAATTGCATACAAAGGTCAATAAGTTTTCTATTGAATTTTTATTAGGAGCCGCTTTGCAGTAGCTCCTTGTTGTCCATCGTCAGTTCTTCCACATCTCAAATTGTCTTCTTTATTACAATTTGTTTCGGAGCCAAACATCAAATTTAGTCGATTTTCTGCATAAATTTACACCTTGACAGTAAATAATTACCTTGCACCACCAATTACTGCCTTCTTTCCAGGAGCCAATGCCTGTAACGAGCTTTGCTTGTACAAAGAAGAAAGAAACTGGTTGCACATGGGATTGGCCGTATCCTTTAAGAATTTTTCAAACATGATGCGAAAAATACTTCAATGAAACTGGAAAAAGTTCAATTCAGGTTTTTCTACTCATTATGCAAACAAGGTTTATTCATACCTCAGTGAGCCGTTATAACAAACTGAAGTATTGTAATAGAGTCTTTCGATTATTCCACAAGAATTCGCCAAAAAAGGGGGCTCTAATATCGAATACACAGAGTTTGAGCTGAAGGCCCCTCATTTATTTTTCCAGAGAAGCATACCCTAGACACCCAAAACTAAACAAATAATTGCGCTTAAGGGTCGCTTCACTTACTCTAATAAAACCAAATCTCTAAAAGAAACCCTCGCTCGAATTCTGATTCCATATTTAAGATTCTATTTGATATTCTAGTATTGCTAAAATACACATTTCCAGAGCACTTTCGCACATCCATTTCTATCCTTGACAAGGTCTAAGATCGACAACAATAACGAATGTGTGCCCCATTTGCTTACCAAATCTAAAACTGCACTAAAAGTTATGGCGAATAGGTATGCCATTATCGGCTATGCTTATCAAGGTCTAGGACAGTTCAAAACAGCAATCGACTACCACCAAGGTCATCTAGAAATTGCTAAAGAAGTGGGAGACAAGGCCGGAGAGGGAACAAGTTATGGCAATCTTGGCAACGCTTATCAAGGTCTAGGACAGTTCAAAACAGCAATCGACTACCATCAACGTCATCTAGAAATTGCTAAAGAAGTGGGAGACAAGGCCGGAGAGGGAGCAAGTTATGGCAATCTCGGCAACGCTTATGACGGTCTAGGACAGTTCAAAACAGCAATCGACTACCATCAACGTCATCTAGAAATTGCTAAAGAAGTGGGAGACAAGGCCGGAGAGGGAGCAAGTTATGGCAATCTCGGCAACGCTTATCAAGGTCTAGGACAGTTCAAAACAGCAATCGACTACCATCAACGTGATCTAGAAATTGCTAAAGAAGTGGGAGACAAGGCCGGAGAGGGAGCAGGTTATGGCAATCTCGGCAACGCTTATCAAGGTCTAGGACAGTTCAAAACAGCAATCGACTACCATCAACGTCATCTACAAATTGCTAAAGAAGTGGGAGACAAGGCCGGAGAGGGAGCAAGTTATGGCAATCTCGGCAACGCTTATCGAGGTCTAGGACAGTTCAAAACAGCAATCGACTACCATCAACGTCATCTAGAAATTGCTAAAGAAGTGGGAGACAAGGCCGGAGAGGGAAGAGGTTATGGCAATCTCGGCAACGCTTATCAAGGTCTAGGACAGTTCAAAACAGCAATCGACTACCATCAACGTCATCTAGAAATTGCTAAAGAAGTGGGAGACAAGGCCGGAGAGGGAGGAAGTTATGGCAATCTCGGCAACGCTTATAAAGGTCTAGGACAGTTCAAAACAGCAATCGACTACCATCAACGTCATCTAGAAATTGCTAAAGAAGTGGGAGACAAGGCCGGAGAGGGAAGAGGTTATGGCAATCTCGGCAACGCTTATCAAGGTCTAGGACAGTTCAAAACAGCAATCGACTACCATCAACGTCATCTAGAAATTGCTAAAGAAGTGGGAGACAAGGCCGGAGAGGGAGGAAGTTATGGCAATCTCGGCAACGCTTATGAAGGTCTAGGACAGTTCAAAACAGCAATCGACTACCATCAACGTCGTCTAGAAATTGCTAAAGAAGTGGGAGACAAGGCCGGAGAGGGAGGAAGTTATGGCAATCTCGGCAACGCTTATCAAGGTCTAGGACAGTTCAAAACAGCAATCGACTACCATCAACGTCATCTAGAAATTGCTAAAGAAGTGGGAGACAAGTCCGGAGAGGGAGGAAGTTATGGCAATCTCGGCAACGCTTATCAAGGTCTAGGACAGTTCAAAACAGCAATCGACTACCATCAACGTCGTCTAGAAATTGCTAAAGAAGTGGGAGACAAGGCCGGAGAGGGAGGAAGTTATGGCAATCTCGGCAACGCTTATCAAGGTCTAGGACAGTTCAAAACAGCAATCGACTACCATCAACGTGATCTAGAAATTGCTAAAGAAGTGGGAGACAAGGCCGGAGAGGGAGGAAGTTATGGCAATCTCGGCATCGCTTATGGTAGCGTAGGACAGTTCAAAACAGCAATCGACTACCATCAACGTTGTCTAGAAATTGCTAAAGAAGTGGGAGACAAGGCCGGAGAGGGAAGAAGTCACTGCCGTCTCGGAAGTGTTCATCTCCGTCAAAGAAAGTTTATAAAAGCAATCGAGTGTCTCCGATGTCATCTGGAAATTGCTAAAGAAGTAGGAGACTGGGCTGGAGAGGCATGCTCACTCTGTTCACTGGGAACAAGTTTTGAGTGTCAAGGAAAATTTATGATGGCTTTTCACTGCTTTAAATCTAGTGTAGAAGTGTATGATGACATCAGGGCTAGTCTCCAATTCAAAGATCAGTGGAAGATTTTTTATCGTGATCAGCACAGTGCGGCATACAAAGGTTTGTGGCGTATAAATCTAAATCAAGGTGAAGTTGTAAAGGCTCTTCTTGCCGCAGAAAATGGACGTGCCCAAGCTTTAAGAGATCTCATGAATACAAAATATCAGCAGTCTTATTCTTCAAGGAGCACCCATTCGTGCCTTTCCCTGAGTTTTGTTCCACCTGGCACAGTTTTTATAGCTATTAGTGGACCTTACCTTTACTTCTGGGTTTTCCTTAGTAGACATAATATCCAGATGAGAAAGGTACACGTGAACGATTATAAGTATGAGGATGAATTGGAATTTTTCATCCAGCAACTCAACAAAACTGCCCTTGAAGAGATCGGAAAAAGAGTTTCTCTTACTGGTAGAGTTCCTTCACCTGATGCGCCAAAAGATGGGGAAGTGGGGAACGATATGGTTCGAATTGATGTGAGAAGCTCTCAATCAAGTGCTCTACAGAAGCTGCATGACATCATTATATCTCCTATTGCTGGTCTGATCAATGGCAACGAGCTTACATTTCTTCCCGAGGGACCTTTTTTCCTCGTACCTTATGCAGCATTGGAGGATTCGACGTCAACATATCTGAGTGATTCTTTCAGAATTCGTTTGCTTCCGTCCCTGACAACCTTACAACAAATAAATGATTGCCCATCTGATTTTCACGTGAAGAGAGGTGCATTGCTTGTTGGCGATCCATGTTTCAAACATATCATCTACCAGAAAACACAGTTGGTGCAACTTCCGGGAGCAAGGAAAGAAGTGGAGATGATCGGACGCATGCTAAATATCTCCCCCCTCACTGGAGGAATGGCAACAAAACATGAAGTTTTAAAACGCCTGTCATCGGTGGCGTTAGTACACATTGCAGCGCACGGTAAAATGGAAACTGGAGAAATTATCCTGGCACCAAACAACGTAAGAGAGGACCCTCAGCCTCAAGAGAAAGACTATCTAATGACGGTGGAAGATGTTCTAGAAGCTGGGCTACGGGCACGACTGGTTGTTCTAAGTTGTTGTTACAGCGGTCGTGGGGAGGTTATGGCTGAGGGTGTGGTCGGCATCGCGCGAGCATTTTTGGGTGCCGGCGCTAGATCTGTTGTGGTAACTTTGTGGGCGATTGACGACGAGGGAACTCTGGAGTTCATGAGTTTCTTCTATGATGCACTCGTTCAGGGCAAGAAGGCAAGTGAAGCTCTCAATCAGGCCATGAAGTGTATGAGAGAAACTAAGAACTTCAAGGAGGTCAAGTACTGGGCACCATTTACACTCGTTGGTGATGACGTCAGCCTGGATTTCGAGGAAATTCAGATGCTTAACCAGGTAAATACTATGTTTATAGCTTTTTTTTATAAATTACAAGTGACTTTAAATCAAAGTTATAGCTTTATCCGGGAGTATTGATATCTATCTTGTTATTTTGCTTTTAATCGTGTTAGGAATTTCTCTTTTTGCTCGATCGATTGCGATGCAATTCAAAGTTGACACATTTAAGATGATACCCTTTATAAAAAATCCCGTTGTGCATTGTATCGTTTCACGTTGTAAAGCCAAAGAATAAACAACTCAGCGTTCAGAGACAACTCAGCGTTCCTCTCTAAATTTTGGATTCTTTCTTTTCTCAGTTAAAGCAGTAAGCATTGGGACTGCATCAGAAAGGGGACGAAACCCAAAATTAACGGCTTCCTACAAACGTTTACATTTGGAAAGGAAACCAGCACAGCACCAATGAAATATTTTGTAAAGAGTCTTCTTTTCAAATCAGAGAGAACCCGAAACAAGCATAGCTAAATTTGGAAAGAGTCGTGAAGGATTTTCATTTACTCAAAAGTTTATTTTTCTCTCTCGTGAACTGCTCTTACGAGCTTAAAAGAACTTTGGACACTCAAAAGGAAAAGGACTTTGGATTGTTGTTTTTTTTAATCTTTGGTATATTGCTCAAACTAATTTTAACGCGTTTTTTAATGTGACGACTTCAAATTATCATGACTAACTGTATAACAAATTGCTTTTTCAATATGAGAAGAATGAAGGTGATACCTACAAACAAGATTTCGGGTACTACATCTACGTTAGAGTTAAAACGTCTCGCAAACGTTTTCTACTTTTTAAAGGAGTTTCTGTTAGTCGGCTTTTACCTTGTAGTTGTTAAAAAGCTATCAAAGCCATATGCATTTCGAGAGAGTTTCCATAGAATTTTGAGAATATTCAGTTTTCCGATTGCTCGCTTATTTTAGTTTCAGTCGAATGGAAATTGTGTGATAAACTTTTAGAAGAGTTCTGCCTAGTTATAAGTGATCGATGTTATTTGGTGTCGCAGAAACATTGCATTTTTCTCTTTAATTTTGGACTTAAAATGACAGATTCTAACGTTTGTGGCCATTATTTAATATTAGTATTACGATGGATTTAGCAGATTTTTCCTTTGCCCTTGAATATGAACGCCTGTTATTTTTGTACAAACAATAAGATAAAATTTAAGTGATCGTATTTCTGAAACTTTCACCTGTCATCTTTGTAAAAACTAAAATTTTTTTTCCAATCGTCTCTGGGATTTTCCGAGGTTAAAATATCTTCAAAACCGACGTTTTGAACAGTTTTACTGGTCTTCCTCAGGCTGTTTAAAGGTTTTTCAATATGGCGGATTGTTTAGTCTTTCGGTTTTGAAGATACTTTAACCTCGGAAAATCCCAGAAATGATTCGATAAAATTTAAGTGTGCTGTTAAAACTAATCGCACAGTAGCAAATGAGAATTAGTAAAAGTTGTAACTTTTGCTTTACTGGCCAGGTTCAAATTGTGTATAATAGGAATCTACAAGTAAAGAAGCTCAGAAGTTGCAAGGAAGTTGGAGGCAAATGATGAAAATAGTCACTCCTATTGGGTTGTTTACCTACCTACTAAAAAAATATTTGAAAAAATTGGACAAGCCGTATGTTTCGAATTTTGTTTGAAGGGAGGGGTAAGTCGAAGAAATGAAAATAAAAAGGTTAAGAAATCTCTCATAACCTGTGGGGCTCATTCGATAAGAACCTTTGCCCAACAATTTTGAATTGTTTTATTGACTGGGAGATAAACTTCGATATTTTCTGATTTTATAACCGCTACAGAAGTTTCCTCGGCACCCTTTCCTTAGGATGTCGATTGACGTGCTTAGTTTGCGCGTTACATGATAGAAATGAAGTTTTAGCATAATTCGTTGAAATTTTGATTGGACCCAAAAGGCGAGAAAAGTAACATTTTTTAACGGTAGGATGTGGTGTAATAATCTCTTTCTGGAAAGCGTCCTCCGCAACGGGGTAGCCCAGGGAAAGACACACTAAGAAAAGTATTTGCGGTTCCTCGTCTATGAAAATGATTTCAAAGCCTAAGATCCAAACTGAGCTAAAGGCAGAATGCGAAAGAAAACTGAACTAAAGAAGATGTAGGGGATATGTGGAATTTAATTTTTAAAATGGTTTTAGAAGATGATGCTTCCAATTCGAGTTTGGGAGTGTTTATTTTTGAGGGCCGGGGAACAAAAACCAAAAATTCTTGGAGAAAGAATGAATCTGGAACAGACAGGTGTGAGGAGAACACAGGCACTGCACATTCCTGCTATGCTGAAGCTGAGATGTCAAATGAAACTGACCGTAGAAAGATAAAAAGATTCAAAGCAGCTGTAAATCATGATCATTTGAAATATCAACCGAAGTAAAAGCGAGCATCGCTGAGTTTCCTTTTCTTTTAAACGACAGTGAACCTGACCAAAAATGACATTATTACCTTGACCTGGGAGCAGGCCCACTTCAAGTCAGCGCTTAGCAAGAGCATAACTTCGGCCGTAAGAAAGAATTAGGACTACAGCAACGTAAGCCGGCGAGATGTTTGCCGAGAAGTCTAGCACTGATTAGTGCCAGACCTGTGGCAAACCTTTTCCTGACTCGTCTCAAATCCTCCGAGAAACACTTGTCCTTCAGTGCTGATAATGAGAGCCTGGCCACAGGATGTTATCACTTACAAACTGTCGGTGGACGTGGATCAAAGGCTTGGGTACCAGTTTAAACTGAGACACTTTCTTAAAAGAGGCACTGTCAGTAAAAGTCACATATGATCATCAAAATCCCGGAAACAGCCAAAAAATCGATTTCGCTCATACTTTCTATATTGATAGACCCTTGTACCAAAACAACCAAAACAGGGTTAGTTTTTTCTAATCTTTTTTATTTTGAGAGTAATTAAATAAAAACGGTCGAGTGAGGTTCGAGCCAAATTTCGATATCGAAATATCGAAACTCTGTCATATTCATGGCTTGCCAGCGTAAGTCGAAAATTACCTGTGAATTTTTCTTTACCATAAAATTATAGTTAGGGCCTTAAATAATTTATTGATGACATAAAAAGCAGATGTGTTCTCGTTATAAATATTTTATGAATTTTTTTTCTCGATGACACCCTGCGGCTGTTTTTCAATAGCTCTATGGTACCCTAAAACAACTGCCAAAAACGCTTGTTGGTACGCAAAGAAGAACCCAATAACTACATTGCAGATACAGTTTAAGGATAGGCGTTTTCAGATATACTTTCAATTTTTTGGGATAAATTTTTGTTTTGCAGTAACCCTTGTTTGAAGTTTGCTTATTTTCGAGACTTGCTGCAGCCGCCATATTGAAGTTTCAACTAACTTGGCCATCAAGAAACAATTGATCACATGTCGAAAAGTACATTTGAAGCTAAAACATGATAACGTAACTTAAGATAAGACTTGGTTTTTGTTTCTTATCTAGAAAATTAATTAAATTGGTGGTAGACGGGCGGTTTTTGCTTGTTGTTAGTTTGTTTACACAAGACATTTGGTGACTACTGTACCAAAAAGTTGCGTTTTGTTGATACCTTCGGTTTCGGTCGCAAATCTACTTTCTGGGCATTTAAGTTAGTAGCTTTACTTTTCAGAATGTACAATATACGTAAACTGCGGCTTTTCCATGCCAAATACTGATCAAATAATAAATAATTTAAACTATGTAGCGTGTGAAACAACCTGTGTCTATAATGTATCCGTCGGCAGACCGTCGGCACGCATGTTTGATGACAGAGCTACCGATATTTAATTGAACATTATAATAGTTATAGTAGTTGGGGATTTCTTCAGTATTACATGTTTTATTTATAAATCTGGTTCGAAGGGACGGTTAATTAATGATGAACTATACATCATAGTAGTTATAGTAGTTGGGGATTTCTTACTGCGCATTTTCGGGTTGGAAGCGATGGATCATAAATCATAAATTGTAAAGTTTACGATTTTCATTCATTTTATGATATGTTATAACATATTGTTTGGTATTTAGCACGTGCACGTTCTTACGAGCTTTGTCGTAAGCTCTTTTGTGTTCAACGTGAATAAATAAACTTACTTAATTACTTACTTACGCTTGTCCAAAGATCAGTATCACTGGCATGAGGAAGTTCGCTGATTTAAACCTTATTAATATTTTAAAAAGCAGGATATGTCCAAGTTTTATTCATTTAGTTATGTCTGCAAGGTTTATCTGAACGTAATCGTACGTATCCTACTCCAGTAACAGTTCTTTTCGTCTGGTTGCGTGACACTGTGAAGTGTGAATTTTGGAGTTGTCAATTTCAATTTTCTCTGAGAACTTTTCAGAAAATTGTCTTATAAGATTGCGTCATTGAAATAATAAACCTTTCTCAAGCATGGCTTGTACGTTTTTATCGATGGTCGAGAGAATTTGGACCTGATCCAAGATGGGAGAATCAATCTTGTCAGGGACTCCCCCTCGTATCTTGCAACAGGAATATTACACGCCGTAAAAAAACATTTAAGAATAAACACTAGCGAGAAAAACACACAACGTTTCGATGACTCCATGTCATCATTCTCAAGTGAGAAGAGAATAAAAATGAATAGTTAATTTATACCGTACGAAGGTGGCAAACGTAAAAAGTTTAAAATATTTAAAATATTTAAACAAATAATTGCGCGTGTTGAGTTCATAAATGTAAACTATTAAATAAATAGTTTCGCGCGTATTGAATCCGATTGTTTGTTCAAAGAGGGCTTCATCTTCTTTATGAAAAGCATTTCATGAACTAAACAGTCCAGTTTCCCGGTGCACTTTTTAAGCACGTTGAAATGCTTGGTCAGGTCGCCGATGGTTTGTAGGCCGTGGTCGTTCTTCAGATGTTTGCCGATGGCCGAATTACGGTGCTCATTAATACTTTGATGTAAATGCCGGCTGGTGTACCCGACGTACTCTGTATCACACATTTTTATTCTCTTCTCACTTGAGAATGATGACATGGAGTCATCGAAACGTTGTGTGTTTTTCTCGCTAGTGTTTATTCTTAAATGTCTAACAAAATCTAATGTCATAAAAAAAACAGTTGAAGATTATTGGATGTGACACGGAAATTGAGCTTATTTTAGCAAGGAGTACTCTCTGATGTTTTCGTAGTAACACGCTTTGCCTGTTCAAGCGTCAGTAGTGTTACAAAAATTCCCAGACACTGTAGAACAAATGATGGCCATGTTCTTGTCATGGCAAGGGTTATTATAGCAATCTTTTATGAAATTCCAAAGGAACAAATAAGCGAGATTCTGAAAAAATTATTTGAGCGCATGCCAAAAAAGAATTAAGGCGACTGATAAATAATACTTCCATAATATCTCTTCCTTTTTTCGTGATGAAGAGTAGCTTTAATTTTGTTGATGAAAAAGTCTCCGTGAGAATCTAATCTACCTTACACTAAGGGTGTTTTTAGGTTACCGTATTGTATGGTAATTTACTGTCAGTAAACGACCACCAAGGAGTGAATATCGTTTACACCATAATCTACGTTAATATCAACTGATAAAAGGACAGCAGTATTGAAACTTATACAAACAGTGTTCAAACTTTAGGTACTGGAAAGTACTGGAAACCAGTGCAAGCCATGACGCTTGACGAGAAGATTCTATTTATTTACATTTCTGTTTGTGTTGATAGAATTTTGTACTCCAAAGGGGCCATTACCCCTACGCGGAATGGTTGAACGGTTTGGACAGAGTTTTGTAGCCGGCCGTGTCGACTTTCACCCGTGTTCGGATCTCGCAGATGGGAAGTTGGAACACGGATGAAGTGTATTTCACTGGCGAGAACACGGAAAATCATCATCCGTGCAAAATGCAATTGTTGGCAGTCAATTTTTCTTTGTTATTCTATTTGCTTTTATATAGAATCAAAACGAATTTGGCTGGTTTATATAAGCTATTCAAACGTTATTAGTTTAAGCATATCAAGCATTTGAATATTATTCAAACGCTAATAGTATCAAGCAATTGATTCTCTCTATAAGAGCTATAATTTATTTCCAGTTTATAATATTACGTGACCTCACTAATGTCAGATCAGGAGCCACGCCTCCAAGGATGTTCGAAAAATGGAAAAGACGCGGTGAAATTGACGCTGAAGTGTGGGCTTTTATGGTACACTGTAAAAGTAAGAAAATAAATAGGTTTAGATTGAAAGGAAGTTACTTTATGGTGATTTCTTTTTGTTCAAATTCAAACTGCCAAAAATCCTAACTACGTGTCCACGTCTATGAATAATTGGCAATATGTTGATCATTACGTGATATTCTTGTTGCTTGTCGAGAGATAGGTAGCCTTTCCTGAGCAGGTCAAGCAAAAAGCAAATCTTTGGGACTATAACATTCAACTTTAGAATGTCACTATGTTTAAAAAAACTTGGGCTCATTCTTTGCACGCAATTAATATGTGGGTCTTTTAAAAATTACTTCTCCCAACATTAAAAAGAGTGCAGTCACGGCTTCGATGATGCCTGTTACTCAATTGCGTGACGGATCAGACAAGTGATCGAACCGCGTTGAACGGTCCTCGATTGTTGCAATGTATAAGGTGTTTTTACGTCTACCAGTGCAACACCGGAAAGTGTTCTGATAGGAAACGTCACCAAAATGAAGCTGACTTACTTAGCAAAGGTCGCTTGTGAAAAGGAGAAAGCAGAATTTAGCACGAAACAAACTAACATGTCATGACGAGCCAAACACGTAAAGACGAGGGCAAGAGGAGAGTTACAGCAGGTTTTGTAAACGTTTCTCGACGCATTTCTGTTAAGTGTACCTCTACATTTTGTTCTGATACATATTTAACTTATTTCATTGATTTTGCTTCGCTTAACAATTTAGAGGAGCTTCACATTGGAAACTTTTAACTGCAACCATGTGGAGTGTTAATTACTTCAAAATGGCGGATATTGAAAATTGGCTTACTTCAGGAATGTCTTGTTGTACAGATACGAAAGATACCAGGTAAATAAAACGGTAGAAAGTTGAAGCTATCCTTGAACCTAGCTCAGCAGATTTCCTGGTCGATTTCATTGCGTACCGCGGGCATTTTTGGCACGTTTGTTTGAAGTACCAACGAATCTATTTCAGAGCAGTTGTAGGTGCTCTTGAAAAAAAAATCATATTTTATTTTTAAGGAAAGGTCATGAGTTGGTTGTGCTGCCAATCAATTGCAGAAGCATCAGTCAAATAGGATTAGTGTGAAACTAATTCAAAACTTACGATGAACTGACTCGACAGCGCCACGAATTATGACAATTTCAAAGGTTTTGTTCAAGAAAATGTTGTAAACCGTTTGAAGTAGATTTCTCCTATACAAGCGAGAATTTTAACAAACGGACATTGCTGTCATGTATGGGACTAAAGCCTACCAATGGACAAAGTATGGGCGAAATTGAATTTTGAGCTGTGTCGGCGATTTCTCTGATTTTTACTGACATTTACTCTTAAAAGGTGGATAGCTTTCCACAGATCACCAAATACTATCAACGTTTATTATCCAACTACACCCAGACGAGTACAAATAACGCCATAGACGAGTAAAAATATCACGCGGTATTTGTACTCGTCTATTGTGGTACCGGTTAAACAGGTTTTCTCGCATCCCGCAAGCGAGGAATTGGTTGTAGTTACGAAAAAAAAAAACAAATTGCGGACAATTTGAATCATATTTCCGACGACTAAGAGTCAGAATGGCTGGCAAATATAGATTCAAGTTCATTAGATGAATCAAACGAAGAAAAACAGCTTGACGACCAGAAAATTTCGTCATTTAATGAAGAAAATAGAAACAGCAGCACAACAACGCGCAAATTCCGTTCCGCTTCGCATACTTCTATCACGCACTCCCCGTAAATAAACATCCACGAAATTCGCCCGCACTGAAATAACAGTTTGACGTGTTGGATAATAAATAACTTATAAGACGTTTTGTTGTGTAGTATCGCTAAGTATTTTTACTCGTTATTTGTATTTTGACTCGCCCTACGGGCTCGTCAAAATACGGCACAACTCGTAAAAATACTCAGCGATACTACACAACAAAACGTCTAATAAGATATATGTAGTACACTTGAAGTTCTTACAGAGGAGAGGAAGAAAGGTTTGTTCACTACCTTTTTCGGAGAAACCTTTTGACAATTTGTGAGACGTTTCTTTTCTCTCGCGAAAATAATTTCCTTTGTGTCATACACAAAGTACTGTTTGTACTTCTATTTTTTTCACTACAAAGTGTCTGCTCTTCGATTTAATAAACCCCCAACATTCCTTAGGCAGATAGTAAATCACACTTGGTGGCATCTTAAGACAGCGTTTTTTTTTGCGTTTAGAAACTCTGCATACTTTGTCTAACACAGCGGTCGACAGGCAACAAACATACAGGAAGTTCACGAACTGTGTATTGTTATGATTGACAAACGAGACGAGAAACGATCAGAAAAGGAGTATGAAACTAAAGACAATATTATCGTTGTCAATCATACGCATTATGACTAACTGCGCGGTAAGGAATCTAATTTGGTTTTATCAATTGAGATGATAATGTAAAGTGGCCACCTTAAACAGTTTAAAAGCTGACGTTTTGAGCGTTAGCCCTTCGTTAGAGCAAATGACGAAGGGCTAACGATCGAAACGTCAGCTTTTCAACTCTTTACGAACTCCGAGGCCATCTCACATCATCAACTCAGTTGATAAAACCAAATAACCTTGTTACTCACACCGACACGGCACAACAGTTTCTTTAGAAACTTATCCCCTTTGAGCATGAGGAGTTAACGCCATTTAACAATTGGTTCATGCTTTAGCATGCACCATGATCGAGTTATGGAGTACGTGGAAAGTTTGGAGAGCACGAAAGAAGCGTAAGAATGAGTTGCCCGAGGTAATAGCCGAGGGAAACTCTAGCTTCTTAAGTGCTCTCCAAACTTCCCACTTGCTCCATAACTCGATAGTGCACAGCTAAAAGCATGGACCAATTGTTTTAGAACATAGCCGGTGGAATTGTGCATCAAATCCGACGCAAAAAATCTTTTGTTGTTAGCCATAGTCTAAGGATGTAAATATATGTTTAAGTATGTATATTTTTATCACTAAGAAAAATATTACTTGTGACTCGATCAATTCTTGATCGAGTCACAAGTAATATGATCACAAAAAATAATATGATCGTGACAAGACATACTTCAACGGGTGATTCGAAAATTTCTTAATAATGAAAGTGTTTTTTCCGAATTCTTTGCAAGGGGCATATGATTTGAAAACAGGCACTTTCTGTAATTCTTCGAAACTGACCAATTCAACTTTTTTTTTAGCCGTTTATAAAGGAAGAACAGAGATCTTACCTTCCTATATCCACCTTTTTCTTTATTTAACACAATATCACAAGCTGAGTACAAAAACAAAAGAGCAGTGCCGGGGATTCTCCGACTCGCCTATCATTATGTCACATCTGTCTACTCAAGTCCGTTTCACATTGGTCGTCTGAGTAACGACTCCGTTACAGTTTAAAGAGCGCATTTAAGTGCTCCACTCCTAATCACAACTCCTAGGAAAGCTTCCACCGACGACATTGATTGCAAGCGGCAGATTCTCAACAGGATTTGCTAGGACGGTGTGGGAATTGTTAACATTAGGTAAGATTTCGTGTGTTAGTCTTCGAATTGAATATTAGATTATTTTCCTTCTCTTCGGGAATTTCGATAAGCTTTTGTACTTGTATATGTGGAAAGGAAATCTTAAGAGTCCTGTTATGAAATTCATCTTCCGAAATCAATGCCTTTCATGTGAGTGTGCCTGGATCGATACTCTGTGACGCTGTGTTCAGTCCTGGATATATACACACGAAAGCACCTGTTATTCTTGCGTGAGATCTGGCCGACCTCACAAAACAGGCGGTGGTACTACAGTCTATTTTCGAGATGGTATTCCTCATCCAATTAGACCCGATCTTGGCGCTTCTTTATCTGAATCTTGTGCGATTGAAATCTCTCGACCTAAATACAAGAAACTGATAATCTGGGCAGTCTACAGAGCACCTGATTTGAATCTGGAAAATTTTTATCAAGATTTAAACACATCTATGTCTTCTCTGCCTGAGAAGACAAAGCTTGTTTTGCTCGGGGATTTCGACATAATTTTTTTATGCTCTGAGATAGATAATGATAAAGCCAAGAAGTGCAAACTTCTCCAGGTGACAAATATTTATCACCGAGACCAACGAGTGATACACCAACGAGAATACCGGAAAAATCATCAACATTGATTGACTTATTGTTTACTAATACTTCTCATCATGTTATTGACCGAGACGTCATTCCATCACCTCGGTCGTAAAGTGATGAGCGTGATGGAATCACGCTCATCACCATATATCCCAGAAGTGCTCTGGCATTCAGAGTAATGCCTGAGCACTTCTGGGATACATGATCTACTTAGTTTTTCATTCCTGGTTAATATAGGTAAGTGTTGTCTATCCTCTATGGTTCACCCAGGCTGAAGTCCTGGCATTCAGTGTAATGCCTGAGTGGTTCTGGGATATATAACATACTTAGTTTTTCATTCATGGTTAATGTAGGGAATTTTTGTCTATCCTTTCTGGTTCACCCAGGCTGAAGTCCTGGTATTCAGTGTAATACCTGAGCACTTCTGGGATATATAACATACTTAGCTTTTCATTCATGGTCAATATAGGTAAGTGTTGTCTATCCTTTCTGGTTCACCCAGGCTGAAGTCCTGGCAGTTAGTGTAATGCCTGAGTGCTTCTGGGATATATAACATACTTAGCTTTTCATTCATGGTCAATATAGGAAAGTGTTGTCTATCCTTTCTGGTTCACCCAGGCTGAAGTCCTGGCAAAAAAAAACTTTAAACTTAAACTTTATTTTTATTTAGACACGGTAAATCTATCAGATAGAATAATAGTATTATTACATTTACATTCTACTTTAATCTATATAAACATAATCTAAAATTTAATAGTGAAATAGAAAAAATAAAGAAATTCTGCTTTACATAGATGCCGTGTGTGTTTTGTCGATTCTGACGAAGAAATCGCGACAACCATTTCGAAAAGATTGAAGTGATTGTGCTTGCCGCAATTCAGGGGACAAGCTATTCCAGATAAGCGCGCCGTTATAGCTAAGGCTATTTTTCAGGAAATTGGTGCGGGGCAATGGAACAGCTAGTTTGTTTTCAGAGTTCCTTAGATTATAAGGAGGATCATATTTAGTAAAAAGAGAACCAAGATAGTCGGGCGCAAGACCATGTATAGATTTATAGACCATGGTGGCCACTTGTATTTGTCGCTGAGTATCTAACCGTCTCCAGTGAAGTTGTTCAAAAAGAGGATCAGCGCTTGTGTCATAACTGGAGAAGGTCAGAATAGGGGAAGCCCGGTTTTGCAACTTTTAGAGCTTATTCGAAAGACCCTTGTCACAATGCCCCCAGACCTCGCTGCAGTAATTAAAGTACGGTTGAACTAAGGCATTGAAAACGGACTCCAGAGTGGTTCGGTTAACAAAAGGCCTACAACGTTTAATTGCTCCAATGCCCGATGCGATTTTCTTGGCTATTTTTTCAATGTGCATATTCCATGAAAGGTTTTCGTCTATATGCACACCCAGAGATTTAACCGAGCTAACTTGTTTAATTATGTCACCACCTATGATTAGTTTATGGGAAGTATCGTAAGTACCTATCCTTCGCCGCGATCCAATTAATATGAATTCAGTTTTAGATGAATTTAGAGTCAATTTGTTTGCAGTGAGCCATGTATTAACATTGGATAGATCGTGATTCATAACATCATTGATCATTTCTATGTTGTTACTGGCGAAGGTCAGGTAAGTATCGTCGGCATACAAACGTGCAACTGAATTAGACAGGCAATTAGGAAGATCATTTATGTATAAAACAAAAAGCAAGGGTCCTAGAATTGTTCCTTGCGGAATTCCACAAGTGAGAAATTGACTAATTGAGAGCGAACCATCTACGAAACATTGTTGATTTCGATTATCTAGGTATGACCTAAACCATTCATAAGCGATACCGCGGATGCCATATTCGAATAATTTAGACATAAGAATTGTATGGTCAAAGGTATCAAAAGCCTTTTTTAGGTCGAGAAAAATGGAACAATTATTAGTTTTCCTCGACGTGAGCTCATTTACAATCCTCCAGGTCTGGCGCGAATTGCCTTCGTTTTTATCTAATGCCCTTTCATAATAGAGCTCATTTGCTTTTTTAATCTCGTTATTAACTAGGTTGCGACATTTTTTTAATTTTAGCCAGTCATTAGCATCCTTAGAAAGCGATGCTTTCGATTTAAAAATATCTCTGTCATGCATTCATTTCTTTAAGTAAGATGTAATCCAAGGTGACTTTGAGGCGCGCGTCCGTTTTACATGAAGTGGGGCATGCTTGTTTACACATCCCAGGAATAGTTGTTTCCATGCAGCCCACATTAAATTAGGATCAGAGTAGCATTCGATGCTACTCTAGTCCTGTTGACCTATATCGTTACGAAAGTCCCTCGTTACGAAAGTGATCAGAGGTAAAGTTGATGCCTCTATCAGATTAGAAGCGAAATATGATCAAAGATTTTACCCAAGCAAGCTACTAAGTATCCAGCAGAGAATGCGGAGTAAAAGTGCTGGATACCTATTTTTTTTTTTTATTGCTAACGGTGTGAGGCTCGTTATGGGCGGGAGTTTGCGTATCAGATAATGGCCTTTGCCGAGGCAAGGAGAGGAGACGCCTCAAATTTGACGAGGAAACTTCGTGCTTTCTCTGTAAAGTATGTCAAAATTTCTGCGGAGAACATGGACCCGCCACTCAAGACGCTTGGTAAAAGATTACGTCGAAGATCAAATCATGGCGTTCTGCAGACAGCACTCCTCTCTTCCAATACTAAAACTGGAGTATATATAGCGGCAGTGTATACGAGAGGCTGAAGAGTGAAGCCGCCGATGAAGTAGATGTCAAGGTGGTTTTGAAAGCTAGAAGGGGAGAGAATAAAGGCTGATGGTCTCGAAAGAAACTGTTTGGGGCTGCGTCGGTGGGAGTAACGAAATAATTTGGATATATCAACAAAGTTGAAGTGTTAAATTGGCCATCGCAACGATTACAAAAGCTGACGTTTCGAGCGTTAGCCCTTCGTCATTCGCTCCGACGAAGGGCTGACGCTCGAAACGTCAGCTTTTGAAATCGTTGCGGTGGCCAATTTACCACTTCAACTTTGTTGATATATCCAAATTACAAGGGGAGAGATTGAGGTTTTCGGATCCGGAATACCTGGGTATGTCCGCATCATGGCAAGAGAAGACTCGGCGTTCCGTAAGTATGCAAGTCGTGAAGGCTATATCGACCCTATGCGCCTTCGAGATGGTTGGTTTAACAGCCTCGTTAACCGAGCAGTGAATGATTTCAATGCTAAATCGCTATTCTCTGAGGTTCGTCTGGTTGTTCGTTACCACGGGCCAGCAATACAGCTGGACATTCTCAGGAAAGGAACTAACGAGAAGCTTTTACCAGTTGATCTCGTTCCTTGTTCCCAAGTCGGGGAGAGCTGCTATGTTACCAAGCCTTACACTGAAGGGAGACATTCTGTGTCTAGTCATGAGCTTCTGTGGAGGCAGTCTTTTTCATTACAGGAAAAGCAAGTCTTGGAGTACATGGACAGAGATCATGGCTGCAGGCACGAGCTCCTCCGAATCGTGAAAACTGTGGTTAAGAGGCAGGCAACATCTTTACCGCTGGAGTCATACTACTTGAAGACCGCCTTCATTCACTACATAAAGGGAGGAGGTTTGCAGAACTGGGTCAGTGGAGACGCGCTGGGGAACCATTCACGCTGGGCACAAATTTCCTTGGATTTATTCGAGCACTACAGATTTTTCTGGAGCGGAGAAATCTTACACACTATTGGTTATCTGGTGTGAACCTCCTGGATGATATCAGTCAAGTAGTTACTAGAAATATGGCATATCGTCTTCAAGCAATCCTCAATAGTGAGGTAGAAATGAATAATGTTCTTTCATAAGAAGACGGATAGATCAGTTAAAACACTCCGGTATCCGCTTACTATATACATTGTAGTGCGTGTGATTTTGCTTCAGATAATATACAACTTATTACTGAGTCACTGCAGAAAATCGATACATATAGGACAACAAGGCAATTTCCATGACCAAGAAGAACTTTGTTTGGTAAGGTTCTCTCGAAAAAATCAAAGTTGTCTTTTACTGAGGGATAATTCTCGGCTCGTTAAGGCTGTATTAGTCAAAAAAATGTTATGCGTTTTTTCTGAGCCCGTTTCCTATATGCTTTGCCAACTAAAAAAAGAGACGAATTAGTTTGATGCAGTTTTCTTGCAATAAATATAGCAAATACAACGGAATTTATGAAGAGTAAAATTTCAACCGCGAAAATTTACCTATTTTGAATAAAACTAGCGTTATAACTGTCCACCTATCCGTATTCCTCGTTATTTTCCATCATTTTTGGCTACAATAAAAAACTTTTGTACGGTCAGTGGACATTACTTTCTTTGCTGGAAATAACGGTATCCTGCCCTTCGATTTTCTGGTGCTTTGGAGTGGCCTGTTATGGAAGCTTATAAAACCTGGTTTTTAAAAATACAGCTTAATTTTATAGATTTCTTTTTATGGAAAATGGGAATTCCATGCCCTTCGAAATCATGTGCCAAGTTACACGTCGGGGTAGAAGTAATTCAATTCACATTGGGGCTTTCATGGCATACGCGATGGAAGGCAAGAGAGAAATAAACTAATATAAAGCAAGTCGAGTGTCGTGGGTCAAAAGAAAAAGGTGGGGGCGGGGGGAATGGAGACAGGTGGAGGTCTTCCTTTCATTATTCCAGGTTCAAGGATTCTTTCACTATTATGTTTGATATGTCATATTTCAAAATGACTCTTTCTAAAAAACAACGGATTCCATTGACAGTTTTAACTGTAAGTTTGTTGACCTTTGACGCGTGAGAATCTATGTCTCTGGTTGGTAGAATATAGCATGAGAATTGTTTAGCTGACCTATCCACGGCAGCGACCTGACATACTTCTGCTTATTTTCCCGTTGAATTTGTCTCGATGTCAAATAAAACAAAGTGATAAAATTTACTGTCATCAAATTTTTCCTTTAGAACTGTGGGTCTCGAAGTGTATTTCGGAACTGCATTTTCGTACTGTTCTTGTTTCGTGACAGCAGCGGTTATATCATAAAGATCAGTGATTGAAAGTTCAGAATTGTTCAACTCCAATGTTGTCGCAGAAGAGTTCAGGTTCAGGCCAATGCCACTTTCATACATGGTACCTTCTTTGCCCTCGTTTTTCGAGGTTTCTGAAATCTGGTAATTGTGATCGACGTCGTTTGAATGCAACTGTTGATTTCCTTTGTTTGTCCTTCGAACTTTTCATGTCCATTTTCGTATTATGGTCTACACAGAAAATACCTGGCTCTATGTTAAGTGACGCTAGAGTTTGACGAATGTACCTGTAACCTAAATTTACTTGAGAGACACTGCAGGACACTATAATCATTGCTTTCACTTCCCCCGTAAAAGCGAATTTTGGGGTTCTTCGAGCCCACCAAACTGTTCAGAGACTCGTTACGTTGAGAATTTGCTGCAGGTGCAAGTTTGTTTATAACAATGTCTGTGCTATATTCATCAAAGAGAGATTTCAGGGCTGATTGAATGCCATCTCCTTGGAGGTCTTTGCCATAGGGAAGATCTCTGTGACAATAATGAGAAGGGTCTTTCTTGTATCTACACCATGTTTCTCTACAACCAGTGTGGTCACCAAATGCATGAGGCACAATGCTATGAATTGCAGATTTCATGTTTGTGGCATCCCCCTTATTTTGTGCAATACAGTGTGTAAAGGATTTGACAAGGTAATTTATGACTTTCTGTGACAACACTGAACTGTTGGGGAACCTACTTCGTTGGCTCAAGTTGTATAGGCGTGTTGTAAGAGATCTTTTTATGTGAACTGTATCACTTCATTTTTCCACACCATAGGGTACCTTTTGCTCTAGGTGAGATTCAGTCATTGAATCATCATCCCCGGTGTAAATTGAAAATTTGACATTTGATTTAGTTACCTTATTGAAAAGTTCAACTGCAGCTAAAGGCTCCATTGACTTTGAAGAGCCTGAATGATTTTTTCTACAGTCATGGTCATTTGGTTGTTTTCCTGCCTTTTTAGCTTCATCACAGGAGTGGCACATTTTATTGTTTGTTGTGTAGTCAAGGACCTTACCAGTTGAAAGGCCCATGACTGCAGCATGTCCGGTCTTAGAGTTGAAACCTCGCCCCCGTTTCTGCCTCCCCATGTCGTAAGAACAGGCAATAGATATCAAATTGTTCTGGTCAGGCTTGTTACCATTTTCAATTGCCTTCTCTCGTTCAAAGTGTAGGAATTGCTGGCAACTATTTTTTGCTACTAGCTCTATTGCCTTTCCAGCTTCCCTTTCCCGATTTTTAAAAGTCGATGAGTTCAGTGCAGGCACATTGAGGATTGAAAGTAAATTGTTTAAATGGGTGTTGCCCACTCCTGTGTGTAAACAGCCAAGGGCAGCTCTCATGTTCACATCAAAGGTCAGTGGACCGCGTGCACCAGATCTGTGCTCTTTTGATGTTTTAATGGTGTTTCCCCCATTGCATTGGCTGCATATAACAGTAAACGTGCTTGCCGAGCCACTGTGCTGTTCTTCAATAACATTGCCAAGAGACAAAGGGCCTAGAAATATTGTAAAATACACTGTAAACTAACAGGGAAAAAAGACTACACTATATTTGTTATGTTGTTTTATACGATAATGGTGTAAAATATGCTATAGTGCAGTTAAAAATAGTGAGAATTTACCGTAATGACAAAATAAACATTCCTTCAGACCATCTGTAAGGGTTTCTAAGTCCACCAGTCTGGATCCTTGTGGCAGGTTCGCCTTCCTCTTAGCTTTATTCTGCTGATGGGAATCAGGGTTGGAGTCAACAGAACAGGTAGGCCGATAATTAGGACAATCTTGACAGGAAAATCTTACCAAAAATTAAGAGTTCCGAATAAAGAAAAATGTACTGACCTCACGTGCTCGTGTCATTCGTTTTGCTGGGGGGTTCGTTTTCCATGGATATGTTATCATACTGGAGCTTCCTTTTGGCATTCCACGTTTTGAATCCTCCGTGTAACCTTTTTATTTTTGTTTCTTTTCTGGTTTCGATCGCTTCCACTTTCCGAAAGCGACCCGACGCATTACGGATGTTGTATAGGCATTGTGTAAACTTCTGGTCTTTCACTGTCAATATTGTGCTCATTACTGGAAAGTATCGGTGCCGTTTCACTCTCGTCAAGTAAATTTCGCCATTATGTGACAAAAATTGTGCACTCGCGTGAAGCCGCCATGTTTGTTTACATATTTGATGCCATTTAAAAGCGCGCGCTATTTTCGTACCCATTCTTCGCCCGGCCAAAAAACCCTATTGAGCCACCTTAACCTTGGCCTTTGTTAATTCTTTACTCTTTCTCACCCAATCGTTGATGAAATCCTTTAATCTCCTCTCGCCCAGTTGCCCTTCGAAATACAAATATACTGGAAAATAGTGCAGAGGTCACCTTTTAAGCTCTTCAGACACCTTTTACAAGCCAGCCCTAAGGAGTTAGGGGCAAAATAGGCCCTCATTTATTAATATCTAGTTTGGAAGATTATAATTTCGTAATGGCGCTCTACCTGTTTGGCGTTGAGAAGGTTTATTTTTCCCGAATTCATGATGATTACGCACAAAAGAAAACCAACGAACTTGAAACAAAATTATATTCCTGCCTTCATGCAAATCTAATGAGTTGATTGGTAACTACTTGAAAGACAGAAACTTCCACGTTATCATTTTCTTCCATAAAATAGCCTCATCGAACAATATTTTAGAAAATTGTACGTAAAAAAATGTAGATTCTACATTTTCCGAGCAATTTTTACCAAACTTTTCTGTGGTAAGACTTCTTTAATACATTAAACATGCACAAATCATAATTATATATGTCCCTACTTAAGTCTTGTGAAAACTTACTTTTTCAGTCATTGTGATTGTATATATTTTTGCTTTCTGTGACAGAAATTATGAAAATCATGAAGAGATACTAGAAGACAAGGAGATTCGAAAGCAAAACAGTGCATAATAGATGAAGGGTTTTTACTGATTTCTTTTTTTACTGATGCACAGGACACGAAAACGAAAGAGCTTCCATCAACAAATACTATTGACTAGCTAGCAAATTTGAGGCGTATACCGTAAGATAATTTTCGAAACATAAATATATATATATATATTGAGCGTTATTTTGAGATATAATATAGTTTTCAAAAATATTTTATATAAGAAAAGGGCAGATTCTAGCTTTTTTCATTCAAATGTTCGCTATATCTGCTGCGATATCTTAAGTTGGATCGAATCAAAAGTGCGACGCAGGGAATTCCCCCATTCGATTCTACTACATCACATTCATCTACTTAAGTCTATCTCACTTTCAGTTTTCAATTGGACCGAATGCACCTCATTACAGACGTTCGAGGCAGTATTGAACTGTTTCAGTATAGATTTATTCGCTCAAGAAAGCCCTAACACCTGTTTCAACGCAACAGATTCTTAACGAAAAGGGTGAAGAAGCATCGGAAATTTCAACACCAGGTTAGACTGAAGGCCTTGCCTCGTATATTAATTGATAAAAATATTGAGAAAGTTTCTTTTGTTTTGATCGACACACGCTTTGAAGGGTACATCCATCCTTTGCGGAAGCTTGCTTCTTTAAAAATTTTTTCCTTAGGTGTTTATACCTGTTATCGCTGTGCATACATCATGCTTTTATTTGGTTCTAACAAACTTTCACTGCCAATGCTTTCATTCGTGAATACAAAATTTACGTGGATAACGTGAGATAGATTTAATTAAACAAGAATAGACCAACCTGTTCAAGTAGGTAGCAAGGGTTTTAAGTCAACTAAAAAAGCGAAAAAAACTGTGATTACCTTTGAACTGGTAAATTTACAAATCACTTACATGTATTGGGATCCAGGTTTTCACTGTGATAAAAACAAAACTACTTTTTTCCGAGAACCACCTGCATGTTTTTCTGGTAAAACCGGAAGTCTGTCCGAATAAGTTCTTATCGAGATGTCACGCGATGCTCACCAAATCGTGCGCTTACCAATTTTTTTATATAGCGTTACGTAATTTTTCGGTGTAGGCCGTTCCAAAGATTAGGCATGTGTCACGAAATGTAAATTTGATATATACTTTCGGGCTGTAACGCCATTTTAGGCACTTTTTCGAACCATGCGTGTGAGCAAAGCATAGTCACTAGCTTTGGTGTCTAGCTATTTTGATAACACTATGACTACATCAAGAAAGAACAATCACCGTCGTCAAATCAAGTTAGCGTATTTAATTTTTATCATATACGTGTTGGTGGAATTTAGATTTTTTTTGTTAGAAGTAGGAGGGTCTCAAGGGGGTTAATCGTTAGCCGTAAAACGGCCAAAAAAGTTATCTGCTAAGCGTGAAGATTGACAGATTAAACGCCTCTTGAAGAAAATTGTAGGGCAGCCGTATTTCCATCCGCAGTGAAGTTAGATTTAAGAACACTCGGGATGTTTGAAATTTTGACTTTAAGTAAAAAAAGAGTGTTCATCAAGGAAATGAGAAGACATATGTTGGAAGTAACAAAATGATTATTTCTAGCATATCTCGTGGGTGGTTTGTTGATTGGTACGCAACGAAAACTCACACGGTTGTATTTACAATAAATGGATACGTGAATCGTTTTTAAATTTTTCGGCCATCAGTACTCGACAATTTTTCGGTTCTCACGACACTGAACATCTGAACATATATATTTAAAGAAGAATTTTGAATAAAAAAGAAAACGTAAGATTACTTTTAACGCTTTTTGGTGGAAACTGCAAAAAAGCCGTGAAACTCTGAACTCATGTCAAGGTTCCGTTTCTAGCATTCAAGTGAGAAATCAAAGGCTTTGGAAAACAGTATACGTAATACGGGAGGAGTAACATAATGTGTGGATGAGGCTTAAAAATGCAACAAAAAGTATGGATTTTTAATGGAAATACATTAGTTTGCATTAATCGAAGCCTTAGTGAAAGTGCTGCCTTAAACTGAGTTTAGCAAGTAAAGAAAGAAGGAAGGGAGGCGGAAAAAAAAACTACCACTATGAATTGTGTCTCATACGTAGATAGTTTCTTGAGCACACTGAATCAGGTCGCACACATGGAAGTGTATTGAATACAACTCCCTTACAAACCATCAAGATCGTTTTCTTTATTTATCAGAACAAGGCGTTAGCTAAGGCAAGAGAAGGAGACGCCACATCTTTAACGAAGGAGCTTCGTGATTTCTCTGCAAAGTGTGTGAAGATTTCTGATATAAACAAAACTCGTACCAGAACACTGGTGAACGATTACATTGAAGACCAGATCATAGAGTTCTGTCGACAGAAATCCGAACTTCGGATTATAAATCTGCAGTACACTGGCAGTTTTTACGAAAGGCTGAAGACTGAATCTGCCGATGAAGTAGACATCATGGTAGTACTGGGAACGCCAGGTTCAGAAATCGAGATCGAAGTGCCTGGGTATGTCCGTTTGAAGTGAAGAGATAACCGGATTTTCTGGAAGTATTCGGGTCATGAAGGTTATCTTGACCCCAAGAGTTTTCCAAATCGTTGGTTCCTCAGTATTGTTCAACGAGCAGTGAATAAAGTCAAACCTAGAGGAGAGTTCTCTGACATTCGTCTGGTTGTCCGTACACACGGACCAACAGTCCAGGTGGATACTTTCAGGAAAGGATCTACAGAAAAGCTACTATCAGTTGATCTCGTCCCTTGCTTCCAAGTCGAGGATAGCTGGTATGTGCCAAAGCCTTTTAAAGGTAAACTACTTGTTTTTTTTTTAACCACAAGGTTTTTTTGGAGGCAGTCGTTTTCGTTGGAGGAGAAGCAAGTCCTGGAGAACATGGACCAGAAGGACCATGGCTGTTAGCAAGAGCTTCTTCGAATCGTAAACACCGTGGTTAAGAGGCAGGTAACATCTTTTCCATTGGATTCCTACTATTTGAAGACCGCCTTCATGCACTAAAATCAAGAGAACACAAGTTTAAATTCTCTTGTTAGAGGCCTAGACTGGGTGAGCGGAGACGCTTTAGGGAAGCATTTCCTTAAATTTCTTGGAGAGGTGCAGTTATATTTGGAGAGTGGAAGTCTTCCCCACTATAGTTTACCTGGTGTAAACCTTCTGAATGATTTCAAGAAAGTGGTTGTGAAGAATATGGCGACTCGTCTGAAAAGGATCCTGAATAGCGAAGCAAAGCTGAGCAAGATTCTTGAATAATATATAGCTTTGGGGATTCTGTCTTTCTCAGTTTAAATTATCAATTGAAATGTACTTCACTATTGAACTTTGTATCGTCGTTTTGGGTGGAGGATGCACATAGTGAACAAATTGTTGTCTCGCTACGAAACCCACTTACGTCAACGGACCCTTCACATTCTCGTGAGTTGTTTTTCATTCCTTATACGTTCAGAAGGGAAGAAAACAGCCCACTTCAACTAGCAGAAATAAGGCGAGTCAGCGAAAGAAAGAAGTGTGGTAGAAAAATCAATCATTTGGGCCTATCCCCCCCTGTTTTTTTTTTTTCTTTAATGGATCACTTGGTTTCTTATTCATTACCATAACTTACCCATGGTCGACATGCAACCTACCATCTGTACCATCTGTAAAGTCATGATGACAAACTGACCAGGAATTGATTTTTTTTTTCGTTTAATTAAAAGTCATGTTTAAATCCCTTCTTCATTTTTTCGTCAAGGTCAAAAGAGGAGAAAATCTTAAGCAACTACGTGAGTTGATTACAAGGTCTGCGCTATAAACCCAACTTCGATCTTTCCTTTGGCGAAACAATGTTGTAAACGAAACTCGCTCAGTTTTCTGTTTCAATTTGGTTGACATGTTCTGCCATAACCATAAAAAAAATATTTCCCTTGAAAACACAAGAGATGAACGAAATTCTATCTGGTCAGTGGCCCAGTCCCATCTACCGAAGAACATTTACAACTTTACCACCCGCTACATCAACAACTCTCTCAGTCCTACACGTAAGAATTTGGTAAGATGGGGATTATCACAAAGTCCTGATTGTTCCTTTTGCCTTAATCCTGAGTCACTCCTTCATGTTGTCGCTGGTTGTCAACAATGCCTTGATCGCTTCACCTGGAGACACGACTCAATCCTTAACTTCATTGCCAAGTCCCTTCAACCTGTAATTAATGTTAGCTCCTCAATCTCTGCAGATGTGACTGGTTTTCTAAATCCCTCAATAATAACTGGTGAAAATTATTGCCCAGATCTCCTTTTCCTAACCCAGTCCAAGTGCCTATATGTTCTAGAATTAACAGTTGGTTTCGAATCTAACTTGTACAACAATGCAGTACGTAAAAAAGAAAAATATCGGAACTTGATTAACGAAATGAGTAGAACCTTCAGATGTGTGAAATTTGTAAATCTCTCGATGAGCTCCCTTGGCGTTTTCTCAGATGAATGCTCTACGTTCTTAGCCATGATAAATGACATAGGCATTGCCAAAAAGCAGCAACTTTACATAATCAATAAAATGATAAATATAGCTATTAGAGCAACATATTACGTCTTTTGTTGCAGAAATAGCAATTGGGACAACTCAGATTTGATGCAATTTTGAGTTTTGTGTGTGTGTTGAATAAGCCAATCTCAAGCAGCATTTGTAAATTGCCTATATGTAGTGAGATTTACATTTGTACATTTAAAAACACAAATAAATCTTCCATCATCATCATCATTAAGTACTTGGGTGCGTCCGACTTAAGACGAGAAGTATGTTGGTGGATATGTTGTCCTTAATGCTTTTAATTACCCGGTACTTTCGTGAAATCCTAAAACGAAAAAAGCCTTTATTTACATTTAACATCGTCTTTCCTGGAAGGTAATGGCTTCATGACAGCTTAATAGCTGTTACCACATTGTAAGAGGTTTTCCCAAATTTACGCTGTTTACAGTTGGACACAGAAACCACTTAGATTAAACTAAGAATAATCTAGTAAATTTAATCCATGTTTCTCTTGCGAAGGCGAATTAAGTGTTATTTTTTTGAGCGAGATTCTGTACAAGAAGTGGTCAATTATGGCATAAAACGGCGTTTCATATCGTTTTTGTAGCTACTGCCTTCTATATATTGTCGCAATAATTGAGTGAGGACAACAAAAGAATTCCAATCTTGACCCAGTTTTGCCCCGGTGCTACTAATTCTTTGTTTTGGATTGCTACAGAAAACGATAAACAACTCAAAGTAATTTCAGAATGGTGCTTATCCTTGCAGAAATATCTTGAAAGGTGTGATCGGTGCTTCATGAAAACTTCAAGAAAAAAACTTTTTTTCGAAGAGAGAACATTTTACAGCTTGAATAAGCGAAGTATACCCAGTAGATCCAAGGACATAATTTTTCAGTTCTTGCCGCGGCACCACAAAAGATGCTTAACATCTCAAAAAAATTTCAAAGTGGCGTCTGCAAAGACTTTTCCTCGCAGAAATATCAAGGAAACTTTGAAGATGTAATTTCCTTATTCGAAGGGAGTGCACTTTACTACTTGAGTCTGTACTAATGCCTTAAAGAGCCGCTAAATATGCGAGGCGAGTAAGGTCCGAAGGTTAACAGGATGACCCTCTTCAACGGAACCCGGGGGTATGAAACAAAAATCTCATGAAGATGGAATTGCAATGACTAAAATAAGAAAATAATTTTTAAGTATCAAGCAAAATTAAAAGGAGCATTTTTTTAATTATTATAGGAGCCAAAAGGAGAGACCGATAGAGGAACGGTGCCATGAACTACTAAAATTAGGTGTTTGCTAACTAATAAAATTAGGAATGTTCTGGCTAAGTGTGACTGTCTTGTGAGCCTTGGTTTTTTTTTTATGTGCTTCAGTCCTCACATTTTTTTCACTGTTTGAGTAACGCGTCCTCGACCGCTGTGATAGGGCTTACTTCTCTTACGATAGTCGCCATCGCAAGTCACGTTTGCGTGCGTCCTTGACCTAGCCTAGAATTCCCAACGGGAGGGTTTGTTTAGGTTTTTGTTCTCGTAGATTGTTCATCAAACCTGATTGATTTGCAAGCACTTTTGAGTCATATACCTTGAGAAATTCCTCGAAACGGACCAATCGAGCGTTCTTTTTTAATATTATTATTTGTTACCATCAAATATCGCTTTAATCTTTCTCTTGTGGAACAGAGTACTCCTAAATATGTGGTATGCGGCAAGTTTTCTGTTTTGCATGTGAGACAAATATTCTGCATCAATACCCTCTAGCATCTTTATACAATCTCTAGTTCTTTTCAGTGCTACAAAATTGTGCCATAACAGTAGCCACATGCAGTCGTTGATTGTCTGTTTTTTATATCCCGAGACGGACTCCGCCGAAAAGCGGGGATTGCTCGAAGCTTACAGAGCTAAAAGCTGATGCAACAAATTTAAATCCTTCACAAATCCTGCCACCATGGCAGCGTTCTCTGTCATCGGTTGTCTTCTCAAAACGGCTGTTGCATGCTGTAAGCTATGTTAATCTCTCCATAAATTTGTCGCCAAGTTGTCGCATCTCGTAATTTTTCCATCAAACTCGTGGGCTGTAGCAAACGGAGGAGAAAACTCTACGCCTTTTTCATTTTATTAATTTCGCATTCGATTTGTTTTTAAGTTTCTTCTTCTGGACGATCGATTGGAGATGATCACGTGTGAGAAAGATAACCGGCTATGTGATCGAGGGCAAAACCACCAACCGAATCATTAATTCCATCTACAATCGGCGACAAATTTGGTGATACATCAATCTTTTCAAACCCCTCTTAACGCACTTTTATCTCTTTTGCCCATTGCAGCCCCCCCCACCCCCCTTTCCCAGGTAACAATGTTGTATCGTGATCTCATGAACCTTTAAACTATCTATTGAATTTGGGAGGGGCCCTGTTAATGATTTTAATCTCTTAAAAGAGTGTGATAGGAACAGGGCTGGTATTTTTCAGATAAGTAGTACTATTCAAAAATGATGTTTCAATTAATTTCCTCATCACCAAAAATGCTCCAACGCCACGATTTTCCACGAAATTCTCGGGTATGCTTAATTTTTCTCTTGTAACCATCGATGAAAATCAAGGCCTCAAAGTCTGGTGCAATTCCGCAGCCAAAAGACATCACATGTCCTGAAATGGTAAGTCCATTAGCTTCCTCATCGTAGGTCAGCCTAACTCCTCCCTTGAGCGTACTGGCAATCCATGACTGAGTGATTTTTGCCCATCCTAATCAATTGATTGCCAAGCAATAATGGTATTGTTATTCTTAAATAAATATGTTAATCAACAAAGAGTGAAAACTTAAATGAACTTGATACGTACGCCCAACTGCTGACATGTCACAGTATCCTTGGAAACTAGCAGTTGGCCCCTGAGGCTGAATCCAGTATATGGTGCCGGCGCTGATGTCGAAATCTATAATAAACCAAGCGTAGGCGTAATTCCAACTCGTTTATTGTCTGTCTAATGTGTAATCGCCTCTTTATACATAGGTAATATGAGAATCAGTAATTTATTTATTTATTTATTTGAGGATTTGTACCAAGTACTGGAGCAGAAACAAAAGGGCATGGGTCCCCTACGAGGTTTAAGCTCCAACAAACCCACCCATCCCACCCCAGGGGAGGACATACATCACACAGTAATCTCGTGCATGGGAAATTAACGTCTCCTACTCCTAACCCTACAGGAGACGGGACCTCCATTTATTCGTCCCTATCGGAGAAGACTAGAATATCTAACCATTTCTTGATGTTATAGAAAGGAAGCATATTCTTCTCAATTATTTTAAGACCTTGAGTGTTGGTCCGGCCGGGGCCGGAGTAATTTAATCAATCAACTGTCACTGTACACACAAAACGAAATATCTGGTTTCACAGGTAAAGAAATTGTTCTCGCGTGGGAGAGTCTCCATGTTTCCGAAAAAATCTCCTCTGTCTTTATCGTCTTTCCAAGACTCTCCTGGTACTGTGGCTGGAAAACCTTTCCTTTCTGGAGATTGAAGTTATATCAGCAAAACATTTACGACTCACTCCAATACAGGTTTTTATAACGCCTGCTTGGAAACGAAACCTTTCGCTCTTTGATGCTCATCAGTTATGTAACTGATGAAGGCCTGAGAGAATAATCTTTTCCAGCGCTATTTTTTTTGCATGTCCTAGAATCGGGCACAGTAAACTTGAAAAAAAGGAAAACGAAGCTAGTCCGTATATTAATCTACTTTGAGACTATGAAAAAAAAGATTTGTCGTAATTAGTACGTATTTGGAGAGTCCTTTATCTTAAATTTATCTCAGTTTACCAGTGAAACCAACAGCCAACTATAGGACTGCTGAGGTTTGTTTCCCAGTGACTCAGTTGTTTCACGAGAAATTCCTACCTCGATCGGTGAGTTTCTCATGATAGACGGACCTTCGTTGAAGTTTTCAGGTCGACTTCTGTTCGTTTCTGTGCTTAGTTTCAAAAATGTTCAACAAGGTTGTGGTCCAATCTCTGGCAGATTGAAGTTCTTTGGCAGGCGAAAGAACGAAGGTGAGGCTCTCCGTATGGAATGATTTAAACACAGATCCCACCAAGTTGAATTCCTACTTTGAACTTCTAGATATATACACATTTCCGTTTGACCATCAAAAATTGAAATTTTATCGCCAAGATTGATTGCAATAACACAGTTCATTAAAGCATCATTTCTGTTTACTTAGTCTACGAAGATCGCGCGATTTTCTTAAAAAATTTTATTGATACTTTTGAAACAGCTTCTTTAACAAACAATAACTCTTGCTTTGGCAAAGTAAATGAAATAGTATGTTTAATAATTTTTAATGTTATTATATCTGTTTCTTAATTTATTCCTCCCTTGTAAGTTTGAGAAACGTGATAAACGCTTTTTATTCTAAGTCAATCGCAATTTTTGGGAGATTGAGAACTGATTGTGATAGCTAAATCTTAGACTTTTTCAATATTTTGGGGGTAAAAAGGGGAGGCTTTGCATGCATTTTAAAGTCGGTACTGAAAGTAATGACTAAAGTAATCTAATTTTTAAAAGTTAAGCTAATTTACATATTCTGATTGTTGAATTGTTATAATAATTGTTACACCATAAAGCTACTATCAGCAAAGTGGGATGCCTGTAACTTACTTTAAAAACACCTTGAAATATACATATATATATGTATATATGATATGTGGTAGTCGGAAAAAAACAACTACATATACATCCCTACAGACCGGTTTCGTGGTTGCCCACTCATCAGGGGATTTTAATGGCAGAATAATGCGATACCATCGCTTATATACTATACTAATTGCTAATTAACAAGGTTTATGCAGTGTGAAAAGTGTCAAGTCAGCTGTTGCGTAGGAGTGCTTTGTTTCTGTGTCGGCAGGAAGAGACGAGTTCGTTACGCTTGTTGAGTGTTGATAGGTCTGGGTTGCAGATTATTAGGAATTTCTCTTTAAGGCACAGGTTGCATCGTTTGCTTGAGCTGTTGTAGGGCAGGTGGGAAGATAGGATGACCCACCGTGGCAGACGCAACACGAAACCACGAGCTAATTATAACAACTTCGAAAATGCTATCAATCTCTCGGACCGCACATTATCGGAGCACGAACTCAGGATCTTGAGTAAAGGTCTGAAATTTGTCCCTACGCCGACAAATGTAAACAAAACTGAACTCATTACTGACATCAAACAATGGGGTCGCCGAATGCGCTTAAGGGAATACTTTGGTAATGACGACAATAGTAACACAGAGCTTGACGATGACAACACCTACAAGAAACCATTGAATTGGACGCCATCTCCGGGCAGAGATCTAGCCTTAGACTGCTATTTAAATGGAGTAAAACGTGCCATCTTGCAACACGCGCCCCACAACGCGCAACGCTCTAACATCACTAGGCTAGAACGCGAAGCTATTAAATCGCTTAAACGTGATAGTGGTATTGTTATTTTCCAAGCTGACAAAGGCGCAGCAGTAGTAGTGCAAAACAAAAGGGACTATCTAACAGAAGCTTACAAGCAACTAAATGGTACTGATGAAAACGGTAACAAGGTATATAAACATGTGGTCAGCGACCCCACGTCTGACTTCGTCATCAGAGTAAAAGAACAGATACAATGAAATATATGAAGTTCATATATTTTGAACTGCGGTATTAGATACGTATGATGCACGATCCTCGCAGTAGATAGCGCAATTTAAGCAATAGCGAAAATCGGACCTGAAAAAAAAAATCAGGCCTGTACGGGATTCGAACCACTGACCTCTGCGATACTAGTGCAGCGCTCTTACCAATTGAGCTAACAAGCCAACTGGGAGCAGGCTGTTAAGTTGATTCGTAATAAACCCGTGAAAGTGATACATCAGATGCAATGAAATATATGAAGTTCATATTTTTGAACTGCGGTATTAGATACGTATGATGCACGATCCTCGCAGTAGATATATCATATATTTCATTGTATCTGATGTATCACTTTCACGGGTTTATTACGAATCAACTGAGAAAAAGGAATGGAATTCTTAACGTGAGATGGATGCGAAGACGAATATAACAAGTAATTATGCGAGTGTGTAGATTTGTAATACACACTAGTGCATAAACCGTTACCTTCAATTGAAACTTTGACGTCTAAAAAGGATAAAGAATTGTCAGAAATTTCCCAAGTATATTTCAGAGCCGGGTGAAAAGAATTGACTGCGGTTATGAATTGAGTGAGCTCCTCTCTGGTAGAGGAGGTAGCGCCGAATGTTCACATTCAGTTTCGTTGCTGCTATATCTTTATCTTTCTCTACACCGATCTGATGTAGATGATTATTTTCCAAACCGATTCAGCCTGTAAGAAAAATAGTACTGCTAGCTAAAGTAACGAGTTAAAGTTCTATTAGTCTCGGTAGCGAATAGTACTGTACAATCCTCAATGCCTTTTCGGTCACCCTCCCCTCCCTTGTCTGATTAAACGCCATTCCTCCTTTTACTTCTAATCGAAGTTCCAAGGTGTTTGATCGATATTTCTTGGATTTGTTTTTTTTAACTTGCCGTAAAAGGACTCTTAGTTTGAATGTTAGGATACGACATAAAGTTAATTATCTTTAGGTCGCATCCTAATTTTACTCTCAGACCATTAGTTATTGGTAATAACACTATAGAACGCGTATCCACTTACAAGATTCTAGGAGTATTCATCGATAGCGACCTTAGGTGGAATAGTCATGTTAACGACATATATATAAAACCTTGCAAGAAGCTCTACTCTCTACGTATTCTACGTCGAGCCGGCGTTGACCAAGGTAGCATGTTAATGGTCTGTACAAGCGCTGTTAGATCTGTTATAGAGTACGCCGTACCAGTATGGCAATCCATTCTAGGTTATCTGTCTGACAAAATTGAATCCATACAGAAAAGGGCGCTTAAGATAATTTTCCCATGTGCCGATAGTTACTCAGAAGCCCTCGAGTTAGCACGGGTGGAGACCCTTGCGTATAGAAGAGATAAGATATGTAAAGAGTATATGTGCAAAATGAAGGACTTAAACCATCCTCTCCATCCTCTTCTACCAACACGCTTAGACGATACCTGTCCCTAATAACCTAAGGCACAAATTAGACCAGTTGTATCTTTACAGAAACGTTACTACCTGTAGAACGAAGCGCACCGAAGACTTTTCAACTCTAAAGTATTTTTAACAAATGTGATGTATGTTCCGTGTGCTGTATATAACTTGTACTTAATGTATACGGAAATGTACATAGTCGTTCTTATTAAGTTTTCATTGTATCATAACTCGTTAATTCAGTAAGTTACTGCAAGAGAGTTTAATAAACTATTATTATTATTCTTATTATTATTATGATTAAATTACAGAAGAGACCTTTAAGTTCATAAAGTTGTTTAATTGAATAAAGTTGTTGTCGCTATCTCTAGCACGGGAGATTGCGCACTCTCTTTCATCTCGAAACGTTTTCTCTGTTGGGGAAGAAACAAAACAAAGCCTCAATTTTTTTTTCGGAGTTCTCTGAAACTCGCTCCTGTCAAATGCTCTCCCACATCCAGTCTGGGGCTTGAATTCTCAAGCTCTTACACGGTAGTCCGTCGCCCTACAATTCGGCTAACCAGGCGGCGGTTTGACGACCAGCCACACAAGCAACAACGAAAAAAAAGGAGAAAGTTATATTATTGTGGTATCATCAATCAATCAACTTTATTTAACGAGGGTAACACGGGACAGTGCTTCGACTGAGTAACTAGTGGTATACTCTGGATTAATAAAAATAGAAACCTTAATAACATTATATGACGCCAAGTCCTAACTTGGCGTACATGTATAAATAGTGAAGTATTATAGTCCTAAAATCGAATCATGTATCACGAAATAAACAAATGATACAAGATTTTCTGTTTCGAGTTGGATGAGCTCATACTCAGCTTCCTCAATACTGCTGGTGTTAACAAGTACAAGGTTTAGTTGCACACTTGTGAGGCAAATCACTTTTTCACAAGAGTTAAGGTGAGAACTGAATTAGTTTACAAGGACCTGATGCAGTGAATGAGATAAGCGGGTATTGACTTAATATACATATAGAAATAATTTGGAATGTAAAACGAAGGAATGAAAAAAAATTATCATATTTACTCGTCACGAGCGTGGGGGAAAGAAAAGGATTGACATCCCTTTAAGACTCGAATCTTAGGCTTTCGGATTTTATCATCTGAGACTCTACCACAAAATTATCGTTAACGTAAATCAAGACCTACACTGGGTTCATATATGACAAGTGTCCTGCATACTGCTAAGATCTGCAATGTCGAAAGTGTCATGTCTGAAAATAGATAAAGAAACGCCCAGCTCCATTGTCGAATAAAAAATATTCAAAAATCTAAATATTAAGGTTTAACGAATGAATCCTTTAAGAGGCTTAATCTTTTTTCGTCAGTACACACTCGTTAAGACAAATAAAATTGTTCTTTATCCGACGACCGAGGAGAAAATTCTCCTCGGTCTTTAACAGTTAAAATGAAAGAATTATTTCTCATTGCTGACACGTAGATTATCGTCACGTACGAACCTTTAGGTAGCTGATTTATATAACCATAGAAGATCTATGCAACTACAACATTACTGATTCCAGTATCATCTGCACCGCTTGTCTTATACGAACCGTGGTATATAGCCACACTTACTGAATCCTAACCCAGCGGAAAATACTGAGACTCAAAGAGAGAGAAACTTACGTGACTCATATTTATCTTTCGCGGTCCCAATTTACAGAAAACTCATTCAGTAATATTTCATTCACAAAATTACTGCAAGATACGCTGAGGTTCTCTGCACGCACGACGATGCGTGGAATTCACAGATAGAAAATACCTATAGCGCGTATTTCTTTAAGAAGAGTAGGTATGGTTTTCGCTTTAATGTAATCAACTGACACCTTCCTCCACAAGACGCAAAATGATTTGAATCTGCTTTTTTTAGTTACGACGAGAAGTCAAGTTTTCTTGGAAAAGAGCTTTATTGGAGTTCAATCGCGGCACCTTAAGGTGAGGAAAGATAGGAAAATAATAAGTCGCATATTATAATCAAAAGATGGGAAATTTGTGAAAGAAAATATACAGACTACTATGTTATTGATGGCATCTCCAGTCTTATGCTTTATATCTCCATCCGGTGATGAACATGTGTGATCTTTGAGAAGAGATAAAGTTATCATTTAAAGGGAAGTATTCTGATGTAACACCAAATTCTCTTTACATGTGAGATAAGGCCAGTGAATGAAGACATCAGAAAGATGGTTTCCCGCTAAATCTTGCTCGGAACTCGACTTCGTGCAAACAAACCCGTCATTTATAGAATGAACAGATTTATTATTCCAACAATAATTGTAGTGGAATGCATATAATACCGCCATTAAATTTGACTAGGGATTTTATTCACTTTTGACCGCAGAATTGCAGAATTGGCGGGAGTCATTTTCACGAAATAAGTTGATCGCCATTATTTTTAGAACCTTCATGAGTTTGTCACGGCGAAAGCAGAAAATGAAAATTTGACAACATCGTAACGCTTTTCTTATGGAAAGACGATAAATTGTCCATCAGATAAACTGTGCTACCGGACTGATATCACCATTCAGCTTTAGACACGCTATTCGCCTTTCGTGTCACTTTCTCAGGTTGATGAATGAATGCAAAATTCTCATTCCTTTGTGAAGTCGCCTTTCAAGTTGTCTGTAGAGAACTATGGTGTTTCTGTGGTAAAAAAAAAAAAAAAAAAAAACAACACACGACTGCTTGTAGATATGGTATTACTGCGGTTCTATTCATCAACATAAAACCGGAGAAATTGTATTTTGGTACGATATAGCTCACGGTACGGATTCATCCTCTTCGATTTAGTTATGGCAGAGTGTCCTGCTCTGAGCAGAAAAAGGATTTTGCGAATTTCGATTATTTTCTGCTGAAAGGGATGTAGTTGAATCTAAATCGCAGAACGAATCAATCCTCACGCAGAATCATATAAATATAATAACAAAGCATAAAAAATCAACAAACAATGAAGCACAGAATTGTCTTGAAGCAGAACTGCAATTTTAAACACAAAATTATGCATTAGACGGGATTAGATCTTTTCTAATTTCGTGAATATGAAATCTTTTATGTCTTCATCGAAATTGATGTAACTCAAAACAACATTCTTGATATTTTCAGGCATCTAAAAATAACAAATGGCATCGTTTGGGGAATAGAGAGAATCAGAGGAAGATAGTTCAAAAGCTACAAGTCAATTTTTATTTTATATTTTAATATGATACTATAATTTTTATATTACAAATCATGACAGCTGTTTAGAGCCTAAGTGAATTAGAAGCGCGAAGGTTTAGTTTGACTCGATTTTTTTCTTGGTTTGTTGATGTCAGATATAAACATATTTAAAATACATTCTGCTCACAAATTCTACAGGATTCTCTAATTTGATTCACAGCTGAATTGTCTGTCCGCGATGCAATTTCCTTAACCGTTTAACTCCCAGAAGTAATTTACATGAAACTTCTCCTTATAAAATCCATATATTATCCAGCAAATAGGTAATGAGAATACTCAAACTTATCAGGTTAAACTTGTGATCTTGATCTGACACCAAAGTCTCGTAAGTAATTTCAAAGGAGATGTGTAGCAGCTAGAGGGAGAATTAACAATCAGATCTTGGGAACTAAGTGGTTGACAGTATGTGACTACAAGGTTGGCGGCAGAAGCACTTGGTGAACACGTGACAGAGCTGGATGACCTCAGTGTTCTATATTTAGCTCTATTCAACATTAAACCCCGCCAATGTTTCTCAAAAATGAAACGAAGCATGAAACGAAACCTGAGGTTGAAAAAAGGGAAATTTAATACAAAATGGATACGTTTCTGCTCTGTTTTTAGATGGCGATAACAGTTTTGATTTCTTATCATTCATTTCGATATAATATCAGAATTTTTCTGTTTCGAAAACATGACATCTACGCTGCATGCAATAAGCGTACCATTTATATCGTCGCAGATAAAGATATCAATGTCGTCATGATAACTGGATTTATAACATGACGGTTTTACTTTCCAAGAAGGCTTTTGCTTACATCCAAGAACCACTCCAAGATTAAATTTGATCCTTTTTCTGGAAAATATCTCCCGTAATGTGGCCTGGTTATATTTCTGTGTCCCAAGATAAAGTTGCTTTTCGGAGAGCTGAGTTTTGGTGCAGCAGATGTCTACATTCGATGCTATTAAAATTTGATTCAAAATTGTCTTTGATTCAAATTTTCAGTCAATATCTGTATGATAAACAGGATGATACATTTCTGCATGTGGATATGAATTTATCTTTGATCTTCTCGAGTTTATAATGTCTCTTCAAAAGTGAGCTCAAGAAGGCTGTATATTGACTAAGTTCATTCTCTCCATTTTTGGGGACGAGGCGAAGGTTTCTTCAATATAGGTTTTTATTGCATGGACAAAATGCGTACATGTACCTTGGAATTTCTGAATGAATCCGCTGGTCTCTTAATACTTTCGGTGTTTTGATGCTTTTGTGAATCCGTAGTTGCCTAAACTGCCGAAAAACAATTTTTACTCAAGTGACAAAAATGAACTGTGTAGTTGCGACATTACACGAGGTATTTTAATCGGCTACAAGCATTTCTATTCTCCTTTTGCGTGATCTAAGCAGGAATTAAAAAGGCCGTACCACGGTAGCTGATCGATCAGAGCACAAAATTCGCCTGATATTGCTCGCTCGCGGCATCCACTACTTTAGAAAAGCAAAACAGTAGAAGGAATATTTGAATAACGTTATAAAAAGCTACCAAATGTGAAACTTTTACCCCAGAAACCACAATGACTATGTTTCGTTTTCGTACATGATCAAAAATTCGTAAACAGCGTCACGATCAATAATTCTTTTTATAATTTTTTAATTCGTCAGGGCTTACAAACATCACTAGAGCTTGGCCCTTGAATAATGTAGTCTGTGACACGAATATAATTTTTGTCGTCAACAATTCGAACTATGTATCCACAAGGTGGTCAGTCATATTACTTCTAACCGCTTTTAAGTCTCAGTTCGGTTTTAGTAGATATGCTGTTCACTCAACGAGGGATTAAAGTGGCACACATGTTTGCGTGTTTATTACATCGTACACTGAAGGTAAAAATGTGGGCTCATTGAAAGCTGATAATGGTGCACAATCCTAGTCTGACGGACAATATCACCTCGCCAGCTAAAAACAAATTTCCCGGATATTCCCTTTGAAATTAGATAACAACAGATGCTTTTTTTCCCAATAATGCATTGACATATATTTTCAAAGTTTTCCCTACTGTTACGATATAAATAGGTTTTTTCAGTTTCATAATGATTTTACTTTACTGAGCGTATTTCCTCCGCCAATGAGACAATAGTTTCGCTCAATGGCTACAAGATTAAGCTATCCAGGAGTCTGAGAGTAACGCTTAGTTTTTCAATTTTCTTTTTAATTTTAGCAGATAATCTTTCTTGATAACGATAGTATAAATGAAAAGAACACTAAAATAACCTCTTACAGTATTCAATGCCCTTTTGATCAAAATTAATTCAAAATGAATAAACAAGACTCTCTCCAACAAAACATTGGAAAGGGTCATTATTTCGAGTAACAAATAATTTCCTAGTTCCTTCAGACTAAAATTTATGAAGGACTTTAATCACTGAAAATAATTACTGAGTTAAAAAAAAATTAAAATAACGATGAAAAAATAAGTTTTGATTGCTTTAAGTGCGGTGGCCCAAAGAGGACATGCCTCATTTTTTTATCGAGCGATAAAATCAAAATATCGCGCGATGAAAGGAAATTATCGCGCGATAAATGATAAATTATCGCGCGATAAAGGAAAACTATCGCGCGATACTTTATCATTTATCACGCAATAAGAGGGAATCTAGTTAGGTCGTGTAATCGGCTCTCATGCAGGTTGTTTCCGTAGACGACAATAAACAATTTTTTAAAAAATGTTTTAATTTTTTTTAAATATAAACCAGTGAGCAGCACTCTTGGGAATAGTAATTGTAAAACTTCTTTATTCTTTTCGTCTAACTGTCGTAGACTTCTTCAGGGAGTTTAACAAGTATAACTAGACGCCTGCATTTATAAGCAAAAGTTAATGATTAGCTAAAAGCTAAAACTGTGGCCCCAAAATGTTTTTCTCACCTTGCCATCCAAGTTTTAAATTTTTCACAACCTCGCCTGTTCCAGTTCTTAGGTCCGGCCAACCCTGTATGGTCATTGGCCCCCGTTATAGCCACTAGCTTTATTTCTCCAACCGGCTATAAACACGTAGGACTTGTTCTCACAACTAGATACCCCTGCAATATTAAAAATAAAAATTTAAAAATAATTAATGTTATCGTTGAGAACGGAGAAAGTTATCACTTATAGGGAGGTATCTTGATGTAGCTTCAAATTCTCTCTATTCTCGCTTAATATGCAATCCCTCTTTGATCTTAATTTGGTATTTTGAAGCCGCAGAATCTAAGATCGTGAAACATTCAGTATCACAAGAATCAAGACAGGCCCTTGATGATTGCAGGTGCTTGTAAATATGCGAAGTTTTGTCCGACAAGAGGTGCTCACGAACTCGTGTACAAATGTGGCGAGTGGTCTCACCAATATAACTGACATTACCGCCAGCACATGAAAATTTACATACGACACGCGAACGTAGACCCAGCGGTACTGAATCTTTCACACTGAACATGTTTCTGAGTTTAAATGTACTGAAGACTAACTTAACATCTAAATCAGCTCTACAATAACGTTTGAGTAGTTGTCTTAACTTAGTCTGAGCGATGTTCGAAAAGCGACCAACATAGGGAAGTTTATAATAGTGCGAAGAAGGTTTACCGGAGTTAGAAGAGGCGTTCTGCCCAGTAGGAGAAGGATCATTTTTCTTTGCTAGATACCTGTAAATGATGTTGTTTATGACCCAAGATGGAAAACAATTTTTCCGCAGCAAAAAAATAAGTTTCTTCATCATCATCATCATCTTTATTTGCCTTATTTCAACAATTACATAATAGTTAATTACAGCGATAACAGTTAGAAGGCGAGGAGACCCAAGAAGCCACCAGGCTTATGGGAGAGCCACCTCACTTACAATAATAAATTAGGTAAAGAAAAGGTGCTGCGAGTGTGCGGCTTGGCCAATTCAGCGATTATTTAAGTAAAAACTCTTGCAATTTCGCTTTAAAGCTGAGAAAGTTTGACGAACGAGTGACTGAAATAGGGAGAGAGTTCCAAATTTTAGGACCTTGGTAGGTAATTGTAAACTGCTTGACATTTGTATGGAACAAAATGCGTTCGACAATTACTGGCTGTTCTGGTACCATAGTTGTGAATTTGGCTATTCCTTACAAAAACACGACGAGCTTTGTACGACTTTGAATTTCTTGTCCCCTCCCGATTTTGCGCTATTGAATAGCGCAAAGTCAGGAGGGGGTCTAATTTTTCTTCACGTAGCACCTCTGCGGGGCAAAAATTTAATGAAGGATTTTCACAAGAAAGGTGTTGAAAAGTGAGGTTCGGCACATGGCTATCTATCAACAGATTTAATTTAACACGTCAGTCTAGACAACATTATGAGGTAAGTATCGAGTGCGCTCCGTGGATCACAAAATGTAGAAAATGCATCTTCTCAACGTAAACAAAAATTACGAGACGCCCATATTGAAGTGTGCGTCGTTTCCTTTATGTTGAGCCAAGCAGGAGCACTTTGAAATCTTTGAGAAAAAGTAAGAATTATAAGTACGAACCTATGAAAGAATTATTAGCTAGTACGAAGTACGAACATAGTTCTCAAAGCCATTAATCAATCGATCGATGATACAGAACGTGAATGGCTGGACGCGAAAACGATGCTCACTAACTATGGCAGAAATCTACGTTACAAATTGCCAAATATGCGCGAAACACATGACAACAAGAAGGGCGTTAGAAAAGCATTACAACCAAAAGTATCCTTGTTGTGATACTCCACAGAGTATCGTCTTTCCTAACTTGGGAAGTAAGCAGGCTCCAGTAGAAAAGCCACAACTTTTAACTGGAATGGGCATACTTGAAATGGCTGGCAGAAATCATGGAGTGTTTAAACTCTGCACATAATCCTAGAGTTCCTGGTAAGTACTAAAAAAACAAACTTGGATCAAACTCTTCAGACTATTCGTAATGTTACCATTTATCTTTCTCCAAAGGGTTTTTTTTTTCTGCACAGTTCCACGTGTTATAAGAGCTTAATCATTTCGTTGGGTCTTTGATCAATTTTACTTCAGACAACCGCTTTATATCAGTGTAGCAAAGCAAACAATGTTACAAGTTCGGCTTTGCTCGAACGAAGTGCATCAGTTTCAAGGCCGGGCTGTATCGACAACGGCTCACATGCTCGCGCCCAGTATTGAAAATTAGAACAAAAAATGGCCAGTTGTCTTGATCCTCTATTCCGCATAATTTTTACAAACTATAAGTGAACTAGAACCCCGAAACCAGTTATTTGCAATGGTTGTAAGAGTAAGACTTGTGGCCCTCACTATGCCTTTCCATGTCATGTACTTTTTGTTACCAGGCAACGAACAACACTGGTGTATGTTTTGAGACCAAAAGAAGATCAAATAGCGTAATTCAAATGGCGACTGAGGTTATATACGCCCAGGAGTATATAACCTCAGGGTTACAAGTCGTCCTGAGGCCATCTTGAAGTGAGACGAGCGTTACTTTTAGTGTTTCTTAAAAATATTTTTATCATAATATCGTGAAATTTTAATGTATTTTGTACGCCTCTGTGGACTTGACTAATACTTTAAAATTCTTTCGCAGCAAAATGATGCCACTTCACCTTTACAAATGTAAGACTTGACTTTTTTGGGTCATTTACCCAGCAAAGTAGGACAAAACTCTTCGTAAATATGTCCTTTAAAACTTACAACCTTCGTGACGTGGAGCGAGCTCTGTCTGACCAAGTTAAGGTAAAGTTGTGCTTGACAAAATCCTTCATTGGCTCCACAGAAATAACAAACGGTGTTGTTAATCTGTCGGGGCGTGCTGCCCTAGAAGCTGCAAAGAAAATGCAAAATTTCAAGAAAGCCTCTCTGCAGTCACAACTAGTCATAGATGTTGGAGAAGAAATGGAACTACTAGATAATGTGAATTCATATGGTATCCAATTTTTGGGAATTCAACAAATAGAATTATATGGGAAAAGCCCAATCTATAAAATACATGACAATGTAACTAAGAGACAAATATATATGACTCTTTTGACAACATATCTTTTCTTTTCTTGCTTGCCCGCATGTTAATCTTTCTCAAAGCACTACGAACTGTCACTCCAAGGTTTCCATCACAATAATACACCACCTAGATAGAAACAATATAGGCACTGAATAACATCAAAACCATTATTATAGACATTCATAGTTACTTGTATTGTATTACATACAGTGGATAAACACATACATGTAGATGCCATCAAATGAGACATTCAGTTTTTATTGTGGCCTCTTGTTAAGACTGAAATATTTAAGAAAACCACTCACAGTTATGATTCAAATACATGTAGTATAAAAAATACTTTTGGCCTCATTGTAGCATAGGTAACAACAATATTCCTTTGCTTGCTTTAAGTAGTTGAGTAAAGACTGAATTGATCATGTTAAGTTCATTATAATTTCCACTTTTGTGTGCAAATGAGAACCACATGAAAAAAAAATTACCATACAGTTATCACTAGATAGATAAGCCAAGCTCCTTCCCTGTTTCAGGCAAGCCAAGCAGTGATCTCAACATTTATTCACTGAAAAAATATGAAAACAAAGAACCAAAATTTTTCATGTGATCTTACCCTGTTAGTGCCTGGCAATCACCTGTAAAAATTAGACTTCCACAGAGTCCCAGCTTAAAATAGGTGAACCTTTTGTCTGCTCTAGAGAACTAAAGTTCCAAAATTATTGTCCTCTGGTTACAAATTAGGATATTATCAATCAAAATATAGACTTGTTTATGTGTAATTACATTACCATTTCAGTGCCCAAGAAACACCTGAGGATAAATTTCCCACAGAGTCACAGCTTGAAAAGCCGAGTTCCTCTGCTGTTTCAGGCAGGCCAAACAGTGATATCAACAGTTTTTTGTGCTCGAAAAACTAATTTCAAAAATGGTTCAAGTAAAATTAATAACATTTTAGTGCCCTAGAAACACCTGAGGATAAATTTCCCACAGAGTCACAGCTTGAAAAGCCAGGTTCCTCCGCTGTTTCAGGCAGGCCAAACAGTGATACCAACAGTCTTTTACTCGACACAAATTAAATTCAATAATGGCTCATGTGGAATTAATAACACTTTAGTGCCCAAGAAACACCTGAGGATAAATTTCCCACAGAGTCACAGCTTGAAAAGCCAGGTTCCTCTGCTGTTTCAGGCAGGCCAAACAGTGATACCAACAGTCTTTTACTCGACACAAATTAAATTCAATAATGGCTCATGTGGAATTAATAACACTTTAGTGCCCAAGAAACACCTGAGGATAAATTTCCCACAGAGTCACAGCTTGAAAAGCCAGGTTCCTCTGCTGTTTCAGGCAGGCCAAACAGTGATACCAACAGTCTTTTACTCGACACAAATTAAATTTAATAATGGCTCATGTGGAATTAATAACACTTTAGTGCCCAAGAAACAACTGGGGATAAATTTCCCAGAGAGTCACAGCCTGAAAAGCTAGTTTCCTCTGCTGTTTCAGGCAGGCCAAATGGTGATACCAACAATCTTTTACTTACTACAAACTAATTCCTACAATTAGTTTGAAAGGGAAATTTTACCATTTTAGTGCCCAAGGAACACAGAGCTGCAGTTTGAAAAGCACAGCTAGTTCCTTTGCTGTTCCAGGCATGTCAAACACTTACCAAAGTTTCCAGTTCAAATATTTTGTTCACAAAAAGCACCTGGAGATGTCATTTCTAACAGAGTCACAGCTTAAAAAAGTCAAGTTTCTCTGTTACTTCAGGAAGGCCAGACAGTAACTGAAATTGAAAAGGACAATTATTAACACTGAAAGTGAATTATTTGAATGGTGCAAAAGTAGTAGCTACATGTAGTGGCCCATATTCCATAGAAAAGAAAAAAAAACTCAAAAAGAAGCCCATTTAATGATCTGAATCATTAACTGCTCTCTGTCAACTGTTCAAGAGTTTACTTGCTCAAGTTATCTTTTGGATCAGACTTAATTTCTTGATTAAGGTTTTGACTTCAAATAGTATCCACATTTATCCATCCAAAGAGGAAGGCTGTTAAGAATACAAAGGGAATGGTATCTCAAATGCTAAAATTTGTAAAGGAACAAAGTGGATATTCCATGGGGTAGGTGGCTAACACCAAAAACGTTCTGAAGGGGATATGGGGATGCCTGTTTTCTAGAAACATTGACACTGGTTAGGCTAAAGTTTTGTTTGTTTAGTTTTTGTTTTTGTTTTTTTTTTGGAAAAAAATGTTCAAATTACCCCTAAATGTATGACATAACAAACAGAGTTCAACACTGAGTCCATGCCCAGCTAGCACAAAATTTTCTTCATTGACTTTTTCAAGAAGCATGTATAGTCAAATGTATCTAAGAAAAAAAAGTAAAAGGATAATTTACAAAAATTAATTTTAATAAAATATTACCTAAACCTGAAAAGGTCAATTAAAAGTAATTTTTTATGTAAAGCATAATCCAATCTGAAATGCAACCTTTAAAGTTAGCTTTGTAATGTTTGCCATCAACAGTGAAGCCTTCTTCTTTCAGAACTTTATTCTCCTCATTTAGCCAAACAATCAACTTCTTCACCTGGCTCCTGAGAAAAGTAAAAAAAAAGGTCTAAGAGTAAGTCTACGTTTGAGTTTGGATTATCAGTTAACAGTTACCCATTACCTGTGATAGGGAATGATAAAGAAGTTATATCCACAGTATAGTAAAATCAAACTCTACTAACTTTTTCTCAGCACAATTAGCAATCGCAATTGGATAAAGAGCCAGAGCTACCCTTGCGAAATGGTTTCCTAGCTTTCTAGGATTCCTAGGAATTTCCTAGGAATTTCTTAAGAGTCAGTGGAATTTTCCTAAAAACATTTAAGCTCTCTAGAGGTGTGAACAAACATTACTAGGTTCCTAAGAATTTCCTAGGAAATTCCTAGGAATGATTACAGGTAGAATTTACATAAAAAAATAGATTCTTGATCCTTGGGAAATTCTTAGGAATTTACTAGGAAAAATTATTTTTTAAAATAAAACCTTAATTTTTAAGAATTATACTTGTGAGTTTAGCTTTTGAAAGAAAAGTGCCATTTTAGATGTTTCAAAAAGTCACTACTTGCAATATACCACAAATTTTTTTTATTTTGCATTATAATTTACAACTCATTAATTTTAAAGCAGATATTCTTGAAGTTTATACAATTTCCAATAAAACATTAATTTTTTATCCTTCAATTGCATATCACAATACATTGAAATAAAAATTTACTGTAGTAAAGAATACAAGCAGAAACCTAAATCAAATGCAATTCAAGTGGGATTTCAATCCATGTGTTTGGTGCTCCAGTCAGATAATAAAAAATGCTATACTGCAAGGACAGCGACTCTGACCACACTGAAATACAAAGTTATATCAGCCTGAGGCATCCCTGAAAAATGGTTTATCACAATGTGTAAGATTCAGCCAACATAATTTTGCACTGTCTCCTGATTTATTCCAATTATATGGTGAATTCTACATACTTTCCATTTAAAGTAAACTTAAGTTCAAAATAGATAGTATCAAGTATCAATTTATTTGCCAGATTAGAATATTTTATACAAAAAGCTTAAGAACATATCTTTACTTAAATATTATAACAAGGAAGTCTTATTTGAAGCGATGGGAAATTTCAAATCTGGCATATTGAGACTTAAAAAGTGATATTTTCTAATATCTAACCACAGACAGCCTTAAAGTTTGGAAATCTTATTATAACATGGTTTCTGGAATTGCCATTTAGAAGCTTAATCTTCTCCAAAATTTCAGTGACACTCTTTGCTTTCAGGTCAGACCTAAAACATTGAGAATAAGAAATATCAATGCGATGCTTCTTTTCAAAAAGTGCTAGAGGAATAAAAGAATAGTTGTAGGTTCAGAAGGAACAGTTGAGGAAGAGAGGATTTTGAAACTAATTTCTTAAGCTTAATTGCCATTTTTATAAAAGAATTGCTTATCAATTCTATAGTTTTTTTCGTACTGGTTTTGAAACTTACAAGCATCATTGAAGCTTGAAGTGCATTGAGACATTGTGAAATGCGCTATATAAGCTTAAGCATTACATTACATTTTCTTACCCGGTCCAACGTAACGATGCACAGAGCGCATGTGATTTTCCATTGTCTGTTGTCGTGAGAGAACACGTTTACAAGCCGTACATTCATACTTCTCTTGGCCGTTAAGTTTGACTAATTTGTAAATTTGATGTTCATTCCCATCCATGGTTCATACTAGCAGGCGTTAACACTAACTTTAAAAGTCATTTATCGCTACTTCGATCACCGTTCATTAGATGGCGACCATGGCGCTGAATGGATCACACGATCACTAGTCCCAGTCTTTCATGAGCAAAATCTTCACATGACCGACACATGACCAAGTATAATCCAATAAGGTGAAGTTTCCAGGCTTGCCGCTCAATTCAACGTTCTATTCCGCTCTACAACGTCCTTTACTGTAAAGTTTTGTGCGTTGCAGCTGAGTCTTGCTGTGTTCTTCTCTGATCTAAACGTTTTAAAGCGTTCGCAGCGTTATGTGGGTTCTGGTCGAATGGATCGAAGAAGGTCATAGCATAAGCGTCTTAAAAGACAAAGACATAATACGTTATGGAAAAGAAATCGCAACACGAATAGAATAATGTCGTGGAATTGTCGCCATACGAAGTAAAAGAGGGCACTCAGATTTTCAAGGCGAAAGTTATTTCTGTTCATAGTAAGTATTACACTTTTATTTGGTTAATCGTTGTCATATGTATCATTTCTACTTCTATCGATTGATTGCAGAACATATGAATAAATATGTAAGAATTTTAAGCTTAGCTCTAAAAGTAGCTTTTCTAAGTTTCATTAGTTTAAACTGAATATAATGGTAATAAATACTTCTTATTTGTGTCATTTTAAAGGTACTAAAGGTGAAGCTACAAAGCAAGAACTTAGTTTGCTTGTTCCAGGTAATTTTGAGTTAAAGGCTTTTCATAACTTTTGCACGTGTGACAAAACGAAGCGCCATTTTGCGCGGTGACGACGTTACAGCGGACCAATCCTTTTCCATCCCCCTAGAAAAAAGTATTTCTGCTTTAGAGTACACTTTAAAGCTTTTAATAGCCCATAGTCTTTTTGTATGCCTAGATCATTTGTGAAAATTCACATCACTTTTGGTTTATTTATAAGACAAAGATCCAATATAAAACCTTCGCAAATTATATAGGAACTGTCTCAGAAGATATTGAAAGCATGAGAGACACCAGCATTGCAACTTTATATCAGAAGTCACTGTTTATATGTAGCGATTATTCGCAGAGGGTGAGGTGAATATCGTCGAATAATCCCCGAGACGAAGTAGAGGGGATTATTCGACAATATTCACCGAGCCTGAGGTGAATAATTGTTTTAGTATAATTTCAGAGCTGAACAATAGAGAATTTTCAAAAGTCATAACATTTTAGTAACATTTATTAACATTTTATTTTAACATTTTATATAAACCGCACAGAGCGGTTTATATAGCGTCTTAGTATGATTTCTGAGCTGAGCAAAGAGTTCCAGCCATCTGATTTGTCTAGCAGTTCCTTATATGATGCTATATAAACCGCCCCATGCGGTTTATATAAAATGTTAAAATAAAATGTAAATGTTACTACAATGTTATGACTTTTGAAATTTCTCTGTTGTTCAGCTCTTAAATTATACTAAAACAATTATTCACCTCAAGTTCAGTGAATATTGTCGAATGATCCCCTCGACTTCGTCTCTGGGATTATTTGATGATATTCACCTCGCCTTCCGCGAATAATTGTTAAATAAGGAACTGCTCGAGCAATCAGATTGCTGGAAACTCTTTGCTCAGCTCTGAAACTATACTAATTAACAATTAAAATGATATCACATAAGAATAACAATCTTAATTAGTTCAGATGCCAAAATAGCATTGACATGTTTGTGCGCGCATTTTATCAGCCGGAATGAAAACATGCTCCACTGGAAAATAATGATTTTGCCAAAAATGTATATTTTGATCCAAACTTTTCAAATTGCATCAGCCTTGCACGATTTCTGATAATTGATATATGTGAATCCTAAGTTGTCAATTTATTAATCCTTTGAGTGATCTTTTACTGTTTGTTTTGCATTCCAAGTAATTTTGTATATACATGTACAATCTATAGTAACAAAAAGTATTGTTAATTATAATGTTTATTTGAGTTGTATATAATAAATTCAATTCAATTCCTATCATATGGTGTTGTATGTTTTATGCAGTTAAGTGCAATTTAATGGAGTTGACAATGTGGAGCACAAGTGCTACTCGGCGCAGTCAGCGGTCTGGCATGCACCTGTATTCCTTTTGTTCTTGGTCCACGGGGCGTTGTTCAGTTTTGTTAGTGTTTTACTCAGTGTTTTTCTGAGCGTTAGCATTTTTCCCTGTTTTTCTCCTTCTGTGTGGGGGCTCATGGCTGGGTCGCCTGGATTTGCCATCCATGGGAGCAGTCTTCATCTAGGAGCTGGCTGCCAATAGTGGAAGCTCCTGGATGTCTCAGGCACCCTACCTCCACTTTGTGGGGCAGTTGTTAAAGTGTCTATATTCTATTTTTCCTATTTTCCTAAGAAATTCCTAGGAGTTTCCTAGGAATTTCCTTGGGGACCTAATCTTGGTCAGACAAAAGTGAAATGTGTATCCTGAGAAATTCCTAGGAATTTCCTAGGATTTTTTTCGAATTTTAATTTTTTCACTCCTAGGAATTTCCTAGGAAATTTCTAGGAATTCTTTGAATTCTTCGTCCCAATTTACTGTGAAATTTCACACCTTATTCCTAGGAATTTCCTAGGAATATTCTTAGGAAATTCCTAGGAAAAGCTTAGGATTTCCTAGGAATTTCCTAGATCTTTTCGCAAGGGTAGCACTCTATTAAGAACCACAGAGCCCTTTGCCAGTTGTGATAGCTAAATCAATTGGAACAATTCCAATTCTCTCCCTGCAGTACAAACAAACAGTGTTATCATTATCAGCAGCAGCATCATGCAGTACATGTATGTGCACAAATTGAAAGTGGATTTAAATGTTCATCTCAGATTCAGCCATTTAGATAACCCAAAAATTTTCCTTACCTGCAAGAGGTCTTCCAGCTCGTTTCATGAATAAACGAGGTCCTATCGATTTATCCAACTTCAGCAGATCTTTAAGCGGTCGCTTTATATCTGAAAAGAGACAGGCGCGACCACTGTGTCGGCTACTGTAGCAGGCGTAGATAGTGGCGTCTCCAATCCAAGCGATCCAAGCTGTCTTGAGCTGCCGCGAAAATTCGATCTTTCAGCCATTTCCGAGTCAAACTGGTGAAAATTTAATAATTCCCTCACCAACCTAAATTGATCTGAAGCAACCACTAGCTATTTAACGAGATTTTTTCTTCGTAACGCTCTTTTAATTATTCTGAAGAGGGCTGAAACATTAACAGTGTCCTTCTTTGGCGACGAACCAAACCACGGTGGGTCGACTTGTCCACCGTTTCCATGGACCAGATCGCGGATGCATACGTCTGCAATGTCTTCAATCACTCCTCATGAACTCTCTTGATTTACAAAACCAGTCGTTTGATACAGTGTACCAAATTTTGCCTGGATCGAGCGACAGTCCGAAAATTCGGCGAAGAGGATATAGCTTCGCCGCCATATCACGTTCGCGCCAATTTTTGTATTACGCGCGACGAAGCACTTTGTTATATATTAAGTGTAATTAGAGTCGAAAACAAACCATTTATGGACACATGATCTGGTTTTCATATGTACAGCGCACTCAAGATATACTTAGCACCTTCATCCACCGCAAACTGTGCAGTCATGACAGATCTGTAATTTTGCTAATTCGATTTTCTTGACTACCCCAGAAATTAGAACCCAACCCAGCTGTGAATTTCAAAGTCGCATAAAGCTCGTCATGATCGAGAAGCAATGGGGGCAATAAGTTATTTTTGAAATAAAACATAAATGTAGCCATTTCAAACGTATTGACTTGGAAAATATCTAAAATTCCTAGTTTGGAGAATAAAGGGGCAAAGTGGTCTCGATAGTCTGAGTTGATGATAGCCCGCACAGCTCGCTTTTGCAAATAATAAATTCTATTTAAGTTAGATACGTATGTGGACGACCAGACGGAGTTACAATAGACGATATAAGGATAAACTAAGGTGTAATACAAACTGAGCTTGGTTGCAGAGGATAGGGAAAAGCCAGACCTAAATATAATATTTATTGATTTAGCGGTTTGTTTACATACATAGCTGATATGGTATTTCCAGGTGAGATGATTGTCAATATAGACCCCAAGGAATTTAGTTACATTAGCTTGTAGGGGTTTACCTCCAAAGGAGAGAGAAATGCTGGAGTTAAATTTCTTCTGTCTGGGTTAAAAAATTATATAGTTGGTTTTCTTTACATGAACTGAAAGCTTGTTACATTTTAGCCAAACATCAATGTTTTGGAGTTCATCATTAAATATAGATTCTAAGCAATTTATATTCGCGTGAGAATAAAAGATACTAGTGTCATCAGCGAAAAGTATAGGGTCTGATAATTCAGAGGCATTAGGAAAGTAATTAATGTATAGAATAAACAATAGTGGGCCTAAAATCCAACCTTGAGGGACACCACACTTGATGGTTTGCATCGGAGAGCAAGCTTGATTGAATTGGACAAATTGCTGGCGGAAAGAAAAATAGCTTTTAAACCACTGTAGAGCCACGTCACGGACACCATAGTGCTCCAATTTGGCAAACGGGACTTGGTGGTCGAGAGTGTCGAATGCTTTGGAAAGATCTAGGAAAACACCCACCGTTGTTTGGTGTTGGTCGATTGCAGATGCAGTTTTGTTTACCAAATGAATTACCGCGTGCGATGTTGAGTGATTTTTCGAAATCCGAACTGACAGCGGTAAAGTATATCGTGTTTTCCGGCAAATTCTACTGAGCGATTGTATATGACTTTCTCGAAAAATTTGGAAAACTTTGACAACAAAGAAATGGGTCAGTAGTTTACAAAAAAGCTAGGATCCTCTGCCTTGAAGATGGGAATGATTTTAGCTATTTTTAAGTTTGTCCGGGAAAATGCCTTTTAGTAAAGATATATTGACGATATCTGCCAAAGGAGCAGAAATAAGGTGAAATGAATATTTAATGACATGCATTGGGATACTGTAAGAGCCAGGAGCCTTCTTTGAAGCGAACATGCTACAAATACTCTCCAGTTTACTAGTTGTGGTGGGCTTTAAGTTAATGGAGGGATGTTTGTTGTAACCGAGATAAGAACGAAAAGAAAGATTCACACTGGGTATAGATCTAGCTAGGTTGGGACTTATGTTTGTAAAGTATTTGCAGAGTCTGTCAGCGATCTCCATTGGATCCGTTAATGTTCTGCCTTCAGATTTAAATGATGTGGGAAGAGATGACTTACTTTTACGCTTGTTGATAACCTCGTTTAACAATTTTCAAGTTGTGTTTAGATCATTTCTGGCATTCTCAAATTTGCAGTCATAGCATTTTTTTTTTGGCAATGCGAATGAGATGGGTGAGTTTGTTTTTGTAGGCTTTATACTTCGTTTCAGAAGATGTGGAGGGCGATGTGACGAGCTTTTTGTAGAGTCTGTTCTTGTTGTTAATTGATTTCAGAAGTCCAGGGCTAAGCCATGGGGAAAAGAACGTGTTCACTTGTTTACCTTTGAAGACCTTTAAGGGAAAACAGGCATTGTAGACGCTTGATTATTCTCCAATAAAATCATTATAGACCTCATTGGGATCTTCCATGTTGCGAAATGAGGACCATTTTACGTTTGAAAGGTTCTCGTTGAATTTTTGCAAATCATCGTTATTGAATGTGCGCATCATAGTTTTCCTTTCTGTGCTACACGTTAGAACTGCGTCGTTAATATATGCAAAAACAGGTAAGTGGTCAGATAAATCTTTTAGTATAATGCCACTAAAAACATTATGTGTAAGGTTGTTGGTGAATATGTTGTCAATTAGTGTCGCAGAGTATGAGGTGAGGGGCGTTGGATTGGAGATGAGAGGAAGAAAGGCGTGTGAAAATAAGCTGTCAATAAATTCCTGTGTTGAAGCATGATGATTTTATTGAAGAAGGTCTACGTTAAAGTCTCCCATTACATAACAATGTTTATTGTCCTTAGAAATTAGTGAGGGAGTATTGCTGAATTTGTCGATAAACATAGCAGTGTTTTGATTTGGTGGTCTGTACACGCAACCGACAATAATGCTTTTACCGTGGGGAACGATAATTTCTAAGGACAGTGATTCAATTACATCTGGATCTGAAAATTTGCATTCTTCGAGAAGTTTGAATTCAAGGCCATTTTGTAAATAAATTCCAACGCCACCGCCTGCTTTCGATTTACGATGGTTGGAGACAAAATTGTATCCTGTGATGTTTACAAGCTCTGCAGTGCAATCAGTTAGCCCAACTTCTGACACACCAATCACAGAGAACGGCGTATCAAGGTTTCTCAGCAATAAATTACGTTGATCGAAATTTCTCATTAAGCTTCGAGTGTTTAAATGTAAAATAAAAAAGTTTGTTTTGTCGCCAAAAGAAGCTACTTGATTGTTCAGATCTTCCTCAACCATGTAGCCACTATTGGGCAGGCGAGTGATGAGGTTAGAGTCGGGATTCAGATGACTAGGAAGCGGATGAAATAATTCGGGCCTTTCGACAGGATTACATAATAACGTTTCAAAACGGTCGGCATCGTAACTCAGGGGACCATGAGAAAATTCATAGATCGCTAACTTAAAGAAACTATCATCCAAGTGATTAAAAGGGAGGAGAGATTGAAGGGGTGTCTCGTCAGCCATCATAGAAGTAGCAAATTAAATTACAAGTAAGGTTACTCAAGGTTCAGAAGTCAGATTACTAACCTAAAAGGTAGGTTCTCTTGCAAATCTTTCAATGTCGTCAAGGGTGTTGAGCTTGATAGGGCGAGAGTCTGCGGTTTGCCGTAAATAGATGGGGAAGTTCTTGCACCAACAAAACCTGAAGCCATTACGAGTTTGAAATTTTTTCGTATCGGCGAGGAGCTGTTGTACTTGCGCAGTTAGATGATCAAAAAGCTTTACGTTCTCTAGTGTGCAGTCGGCAGGTAACCCAATCGAAGAAGCTGTAACCTTGCATGCATCTTTCCGTACATTCATGACCTTTAGCAATCCTTCTTGTGAACTTGCAAACGACTGGACTCGGTCCAGGAGTGGCGTTTCTGGTGGGAATACGATGAGCGATAGCGATATCCTGAGTCAAAATTTCAACTCCTGCAGCTTGAAAGAGGCTAAGACATAATGTAGTTGTGTCGGAGGCTGACTCACTCGCTTTTATTTCAGTTTTCATCTTGACATCCAGATGAAAACCAAACCAGCAATTATTGATCTCATATGCTCTGTCAATCAATGTTCTGACTAAACCTAATTTGTAAATCTAAGGGGCGAAGCTGAAATAATTAGTAAGAAGACCAGTAAACGTCTTCTTGCGATATACACTAGTGACGATGGATGCATGATTGTTGTCTAACAATATGTCTAAGCCTACGAACAGGGTATTTTTTCCATTATCAGTGACACTTCTAAGTTTAAGGTTAATGATAACGATCCTACATTACAAAGGGAGGGTAAGTTACAATGTTTATTAAGAGCGTTTAAAAATAAGGGCCACTCAGACAAAGATACCTATGAGAGAATCTATCCAACTGGTTCTCAACCAGTTAGGTTTTATGGGCTACCTAAAATGCACAAGGCTCGGTAGCCTAATGAAACGCCTCCTTTTCGACCCATAGTATCTTCAATAGGTACCTACAATTGCAATTTATCTAAGTTCCTTTGTAATCTTCTAGAGCCACATGTCCCGCGTGAATACAGCTTCCGCGACACGTTTTCTTTTGTACATGAAATCAACCAGTTATCAACCTCAGGGAAGTTCATGGTATCTTTCGATATTGAGAGTTTTTTCACTAGTATACCTCTTGATGAATGCATTGATCTGGCGATCAGATACATTTATCAAGGTAACCCTGGTCTTAAGATAAACGCAGCTGACCAAAAAACGCTTTTTACCTTCGGAACAGCTGAGACTGGTTTCTTGTTTAAGGGTGTGTATTATGATCAAATAGATGGGGTTGCCATGGTGACCCCATTTGCTCCAGTACTTGCAGTACTCTTTATGGGACATCATGAAAAAAACTGGCTAGATAACTATTCATTCTCTGAAGTTCTGTTCTACAGACGCTATGTTGGTGACACCTTTTGTTTGTTCAATAGCGAGGAGGACGCGCTCGTGTTCTTTCATTATATCAACGCCATGCATCCTAGTATTCGTTTCACAATGGAAAAGGAAATTGATAAGAAATTATCGTTTCTAGACATATCGTCAGACAACCATCATGCATCCATCGTCACTAGTGTATATCGCAAGAAGACGTTTACTGGTCTTCTTACTAATTATTTCAGTTTCGCCTCTATGATTTACTAATTAGGTTTAGTCAGAACATTGCTTGACAGAGCATATAAGATCAATAATTCCTGGTTTGGTTTTCATCTGGATGTCAAGAAACTTATTTTCTTGCTACGGAAAAACTATTTTCCATCTTGGGTCATAAACAACATCATTTACAGGTATCTAGTGAAGAAAAATAATCCTTCTCCTACTGTACAGAACGCCTCTTCTAACTCCGGTAAACCTTCTTCGCACTATTATAAACTTCCCTATGTTGGTCGCTTTTCGAACATCGCTCAGACTAAGTTAAGACAACTACTCAAACGTTATTGTAGAGCTGATTTAGATGTTAAGTTAGTCTTCAGTACATTTAAACTCAGAAACATGTTCAGTGTGAAAGATTCAGTACCGCTGGGTCTACGTTCACGTGTCGTATATAAATTTCCATGTGCTGGCTGTAATCTCAGTTATATTGGTGGGACCACTCGCCACATTTGTACACGAGTTCGTGAGCACCTCTGATCGGACAAAACTTCGCATATTTACAAGCACCTGCAATCATCAAGGGCCTATCTTGACTCTTGTGATACTGAATGTTTCACGATCTTAGATTCTGCCGCTTCAAAATACCAAATAAATAAATAAATGATTTAACAATGGACATCCACTGGGTGGCTATTCTTGTCCACTGTTCCAGATCGAATTGGAATTTGGAAATGTTGGTTTTTGCGGAGGGAGGAAAACCGGAGGACCCGGAGAAAAACCCTCGGAGCAAGGACGAGAACCAACAACAAACTCAACCCACATGAGACGCCAGGTCCGGGAATCGAACCCGGGCCACAGTGGTGGGAGGCGAGTGCTCTCACCACTGCGCCATCCCTGCTCCCCACAAATTAAGATCAAAGAGGCATTGCATGTTGAGTGGGAAAAACACATTCTTAATCAGCAATTGAAACATCTAGAATTGTCTCTTTCATTTTGATTATGTTGTTCATTGGTCTTTTATTTTATTATTATTACTATTTTATTTGTTTATTTATTTATTTATTTTTATCTAGTCAAGCGCGCGCTATTTACATTTTTGGCGTTTTTAACATTCAAATGTAACGTAAACCCTGACACGTAATTTGTAACGTACCTTAATATAAATTCAAATGTCCTAGCGTTAAATGCTCATTTGCAACTAAAGATGACACTAGAATGTCGAAACATGTCTTGTAAATTTAATCTTAAAGTTGTTGTTTCTTTTTTGAGAGTTATTGTCACTCTGCTGTGTTTACGTCCTTATCTCAATTTGTTTGTTTGATTCTGATTCTTTTTATTTTTTTGGTAATTTGGATATTTATTTTGAAATCTATCTTAAATTAAATAGAATTTAAGATTGATATGGTATGGTGGGTGATTAACGTCATAATTCAAGTTTTGATTTTCTGACATATTATTACATTTTGCACAGTAATGAATTTTTTGTCTGTTTGAATTTTATGTTGGTTTCATCAATTTTCTGACAGGATTCAGAAATTTTCGTCTAATCAAATTTCCGGAAATTATAAATTTCCATATATTTCATTGAAAACATCAGTATTTTTTGTTCCATTATATATATATTAGATAATATAATATTATTATATGAGAAAACCAATTTACAAAATTCCGTGTGAAACATCTGAAGATGAATATGAAGACTGACAGTGAAAGTGAAAGTGAAGCATCAGACGAAGAATACGTTCCATCTGATTTCGAATACGAATCAACTGATGAAAAAACAACCGATGAAGACGAAGACGCGTCTCATGAAGAAAATTAAAACAATTATATAATATCTATATAGAATGAGAGTTAATAAAACAAATGATTGAAATTGTAGAAGATTATAATACAAAAACTTTATATTTTATAAAAGCTGCAAAAGAAATAATAGATGATGTAGAATGTGGAACAAATGAAGAAGGAGGAATAATAGTTTTTCCACCATCAATTAGAGCAATTAAAGCAATAATGGGTGACAGAAACAAGAACATGAAGATGGTTTTAAAAGTACGAAAAGACACACCTAATCAACAAGAGTTGTATAAATTATTATCAACTTTAGCGAAAGATAGATTTGTTTATGTTTAATAGAATAATAATATAGTGTCGCCTAGTTATGAAACTTATGATGAATTATTGGAGAAACAGAAACAGAAATAGAAAAACTCAAAAATAAAGTAAATTAGTTTTATATGAGTGAATTTATTAATCACAAATTCTGTGAATGATTCTCCTATGAGTATCTGATGTGTCTTGTGTTTTAAACTTCTGACTGCATAGTTTGCATTTAATACATGCATTTTGGAAGAATAAAACAATTTCCTTTATGATTTCATCATAATTTGAAGATAAAATTGTTTTATTGTTTATATCTTCATAAGCTTCTAATGTTTCTTGTTGTTTTTCTGATACATCAAAATTATTTCTTGGTGATTTCAATTCAATTGCAAATTCATTGTAATCTTTATGATTGCATAGCAGTAGTATATCAGGCTGACAAGAAGTATATCCTTTTCTGTGTGCATCACATCGTTTATTTACCTAATCCTGGTACAACCAAGTCACCATGATTACTCTTTATAAAATCAATAACTTTATAATGAAGTGATTTTTTATTATCTATCATAATCACATTGTTGTTTTCTTTATTAAACATATTATATTCCCCAGATTTTCTAATTGATGGAATAACTTCACTTGTTACCTATTTATTAAGCTTTTTTAGCTTTTTTCTTTTCAATTATCAAAATTAAACTATAGAATCCTCATTCATTAATTAAAGTCATTTCTTGTGTTTTTGCATTTTCAATGTCCTCAGGACGGGGGTCCCTATAATGCCCTCCGTGTTTAAAAGGACTCAAAATAGGTTCTTTCATTCAATATTCTTCGTCAATGTTTTTTTTTTTTTCAAGGCTCTCTTTTTATTTTCATAACCAAGTATTTCACAAATGTCTTTACCAACAAAAAATGGATTATTTTTTTCATCAATCAAACTTGAACTGAACCAACGTTTGTGTTATTGAAAGTACGAGAAATCATTTCCATTATAATATATGTGTATAAAATAATCTTTGAGTCATGTGATACGTGACAACCAATCAAAGAAAAAGTTGAAAATTGTGTAAACAATACTTAAAGATTATTTTATTTACATATAGTATAATGGATTGTAATAAAGAGATTCGTGATGCTTTGATAGAGGTAGAAACATATGACTGCCCTTTTTGTAATGAGGTTATCCATAAAAATGAACCTGGTGAAGAAAAATATTGTGAGAATCATAGTATTTTTTTAGATGATGTTTTCCTTGTTTGTGTTAATTGTGGACAAGTAAAAGGCCCATATTTGAAACATAATGATAAGTTCACTGATTTCTATGAAAATAAGCATAGAATTAGAATAAAATCGGTATATAATAGAAAATACCATAGAAAAAATGTTATATATGATATTTGTGATGAAACTAGAATCCAAATAAGTATAAACAACATTGAAAAAATTGTAAAAGGTTTTAGTTTGATTGATCAATGCGAACCACAAATCAATTGTGCAAGAAAAAGAATGATATCAACAAGGTTTTTAATCACCAAGCTTTTTGATATGCTAAATTTATCACCAAATAAAATTAAACACAAAAATCCAAACAATCTCTTAAAAAATATGAAAATTTTTGGAACAGAATTTTGGATTTGATTGGATATGAAATATTTGAAATAGTTAATCAATGACTTTTTTATCATATTGTTGTGAATATTTATTAGCTGATGGGCACATATCAGCAATCAATGCATCCATAACTTCACCAATTAAAAAACACAAGCTCATAAAATTCTAACCCTCTTAAATAAGATCTTAACTCAGTTAATATCTTTTGGGATGAGGTGAAAGCAAATTTACACATTTCAATAAATTTTTTTGTAATTATTAAATTCTATACATGTCTTGGAATGATCCCTGGACCAGATACTGCTCCTGAGACTATTGGATTCATTGTAGCACCACCAATTACTGTACCAACAGCTACTAATCCGACAGATATTACTTGGCTTGCGATATGTTTTCTTTTTAGGTTTTTATGCATGGCTTTAAATGTCCAATATTTTTTAAGATAAAATTTATAAAGATTTTTTATTTCGGTTATTCTATCTTCATCTAGTTCTTTTGAAACATGGTTCCAACTGAAGATGCTTTTTCCTCTATTCATAGATTATCAATTATATTAATAGAATTTAGCAAGAGCTACATAACTCTTGTCTCCTCCAGCAAAAACAACACCTTGTTCTTGTAAACCTGGATTTTTAATATCATAAGATATATTTGGTAATACAAAAGATAAAGTTGTGTATCTTTGTGCATATATAAAAAAATATTGTACCGTGCAAACTTATTGGATCACTAAAATTTGTACTAAAAATAGGCTGTTAATTCTGATGTTTCGAATCTTTTTTTAAATAATAAACTAAATTTTTGAGTCAACTGTGCTTTTAACTTCATCAACATATGTTAATGTGTATAATCCTGAAACATTTATGATTAGTTTAGTGCGATCTGAACTATTAACTATAAAATCTAAATTATCACTTTAAGTAACATTATTTCTATGATCTTCTGTTCTATTCGCATAGAACTTGAATGATTCAGTAATGGAAAATCTTAATGGCTTTGTAATACTTCGTGTGATTGTCTCTGTTTTACCTCTATACCATACCTTTTATGTTAAATAATCTACATGCCGCTTTGTTTTTGGATTATAGTCATCAATAGGATCTTCGATATAAAATTTTGTATTTAAAAAAAAAATACCACGATCAATGTAATCTATTGTGTCCCAAAAATCTTTTACTGATAAGTCATTCAAGTACCCTTTTGCACCATAAACAATAACCCAAATATCTCATCGAGGATCATATGCCTCACCTGATTTGTTTTTCATCACAACATCAACCATTGAATAATTGGAAGATGCGTTGTTCCATTTTGTTATATGAATAATGCTTCTTACTTGATTGGAAAATCGATTCATGAATTGTCTTGAAACGGTCTCAATAGAGCTTGTGGCATTTATACTGTATTATAATCAATCTTGCTTGTTTTCCACCATAATTCAATGGCAACTGTATATTCTGATCTATCACCTCGGTACATGTTAATTCCAAAACGAATTTAATAATATCCCTCTCTAGAGTCTAATTTAAGACTGAATCGTTTACACGGTTATTGATTTCATGAAAGGTTCCATCATCTCTAAGCTTTCTACCAGTGATATCATCTTCATAACTGAACTGACCTTCATCCTTCTTAAAGTAATCTAAATCATTTTTGTATCTCCTTCCAACACCACGGGAAATGTTGTGATCAACGTATTTTTTATAATTCGTTGTAATGAAAGCATTCTTGTCGCTTATTGTCTTATTGACGTAATTAACATTAGATGCATATGAAGCTTTCCTCAGGTTGTGGATGTTTGAGGTTTGTAGTAGATTTAGAATTCATGTTTAGATTCCCAATCATAGCACGTGTACCATCCAAAAGCAAAGCCTTATTAACTGTTGTTTTACCTAATTTACCGTCTAGTTCATTAATAACAGTACTAGTGTCAGCTTTCTTGTTTAGTTCAGTGTTAAATTTATTCAAATTGACAACAGCAGTACCATTTAGTGGTTTGTCTGAAATTCCTCTTATTTATCTGTCAGCACCGTGAATACTAGTGAAATTCAAAGCCTCTTCAATATTTCCACCTTTTGTTTTGTCAAGATAATTACTCAAATCGACATTAGATGATTTACTGTCTACATAAGTTTTATTACAAAGATCATTTCCAGCTGTTGGTGCTGCTGAATTGGTTATATTTATATATAGTACGACAACCATCAAGTGGTAAGCATTTTTTGTCTTCGCTTACAGCTTTATCATCAGCAAATGTTTTACTAACTGCTTCATTATCATCAGAAAATGATGTCGGCATGTCTATAACTCTTCTTTTTCGCACTTGTAATGGTTTTGTGTATGCTGAATCAGGCAAATTTAATGTAGTGGATCGTCTGCCATACATTGTTCTGTTTTTTACTGTGTTTAATGGTTCATCATTTAGAGTGTAAATGAAAACGTATTTAAAACGTAGTCTCTTATAGTCATAATTGAACCGATTGAAATACTTTTTTTAATATGGCTGAGATTTTTTTGTCCGATAGTTTCCCAAGTTTCATTATAAGTTGGTTTCAAATTGCTGACTACTTTATCACCCATATCAATATCACCAGTCACTGCTTGCCTTCCATCAAAAAGCAAAACAGAATCTTTATCAGCCTTTCCAGCCATCTCAGCGTTTAATCTTGTGGAATCAAATTTTTTAGCTATTTCGGTATTAAATGTTATTTTATCTAATTTAGCATTCAATCCATTCGTTACAACTGACAGATCAGCCTTTTTTTGAAGTTCAGAATCAATGTAGTTCTTATTAACTGCATCTTTATCGTTTGAAAGATTGAATAAATTGATTATTAGATTGTCTTGCATATCAAGAGTACCTGTTATTGGTTTTTTTTGGTCAGCATAAGATTTTGTACAGGCATCTTGATCATCAGTTGGATTTTTCCAATTTTTGAGTTGTTTATTTTCCATGTCATAGTCACCAGAATCTGTTAATTTAAATCCTACTCCTGGTAATCCTCTTTGGCCTATTGAAGTGCCACCACCAAATGACCCGTAATCTAGTAATCCATTTGAATAACTCATTATATATATTATATGGATTATATTTGTTCATTGAAGTTCTTTGAAATGAATTTTCTTGGTTTATCAATATATAAAAATGAATCTTGTGTTGCTCTTTGGTATTGATCTTTTGTAATTCCTGTTTCTCTGTATATCATATTTCTTTCATTTATGCTTAGAAAATCATAAATACAAATATGACTGCAGTTCATTCTTTTATCTGTTGGTGTTCTATAATAACTCTGGCTCAAATAAATAACTGAGCAGATTTTGTGTCTATCTCTAATGAAATATTCAACCAATGGTTTCTTGTTCTTTTCACATACGAAGTCATCAAATATAACAATTTTTCGTGATTCACTATTCATTTCAGATACAGGAATAATTGCATCATTGCTACCCTCAATAACAGGATAGCCAGCTCCTTTTGAAATTGGCACAAATGTCCTCATTAAATGTTGATACTTATTTTGTTCAAGGTTTTTTGCGTAAAGAAATATTTTATCAAAATATAAAAGGTTATATATCATTTCAAGAAGTAAACTTGTCTTGCCAGAACCACTAGGACCACAAATTAGAACACCAAAACATCTATCCGGGATAAATTTATATAACTGTTTGAAATCACTAGAATTATCCTCTTTAATATCATAGTTAGTTATTCTCATTATAATATATTAATAGATAATTTTTTTAGTTGAACTATTAGTTAAACTAGTAGTTTTATGTAATAATATTGTATATGAGCCTTGAAAAATGGAAGAAATTAGTAAAAAGTAAAACCAATCTTGGGAATCAAATCAATGATGTTCGTAATGAAATCAAGAAAAATGATATCAGCAGAAAGGTAAGTCAAAAAACATATTCAGAAATGTTTGAACCAATAACGAGCAAATTAGATGAAGCTATTGACAGTAATACAAATACGCCGCCAATTAGAAAACGACAAATGAAAAAAGGTCAAGTTCCTGATTATGGTATTCAAGCTAAGGATGACGCACCAGATATGAACCTTGGCGATCTTTTTGATGAACCAGTATTACCACAAGATGAAAAACAAATTGCACCAAAACCACCAAGTTATGAGGACATGTTTTTTAGTGATAAAGAATTTTATGTTGATCCACAATACTTTAAAGAACAACCTGATCAATTACCTCCTGAATATGATGAAGATGAAGTTCCAGATTATGAAATAAATGAAGAGGATTTGAATAACCAGATTCTAAATAAATTATGACTTCTAGATTACGAAAAGGTTGACAAGGTTCTTAATCAAGAAATAATGAATCTAAAAAGATCAAAAATTTTATTAGAAAGACGATGAAAGTTGCTGAGACGAGAAGAAATGAACTAAAATGTTTTAATTTACAAGTAACCTTGAATTTTAAAAAAGGGAACAAATCTTCAGCAGAAAGACAATTAAGAAACAAAGAAATTGATGATGCAAGACAAGTATTAAATCAGTATATAAAACATTACAAAACAAGAATGAATACAATGATTGGACAATGTTTAAAAAGAAAACAAAAAGGAGGCAAAGTTGTGTTTTTTAACGATCCCAAACATCTTTTGAACAAACTTGAACTTATCATTGGTGAAATGACAGCTGGCAATACAAGTATAGATATGAGAAACACAGGTCAAGCCATTCTTGATACTCTTCTGGGGATGTCAATTATCAATAAAAACCAATACAACAAAATTGTAAAGAATTATTTCAAAATATAATATATTTATAATATATAATGGAAAGAGAAATTGTTTTAATCTCTTAAAAAAACGAATATGGAAAGCCAGCAGATTTTACAACTCATTCTATTCAACCTATAACTCTCATAGTACAAATAAATAAAGGCTGATAGTTTCGAAAGAAACTGTTTGGGGCTGCGTCGGTGGGAGTAACGAAATAATTTGGATATATCAACAAAGTTGAAATGGTAAATTGGCCACCGTAATGATTACAAAAGCTGACGTTTCGAGCGTTAGCCCTTCGTCGGAGCGAATAGAGGAATTGTGGGTTGTTTGTGCTTTTAAAGGCAGAAAATGGAGCTACGTTATTGGTGGGTGCATGGCAACGAGAAAAACATGAATAAATTAGTGGAATGAAAAGCGTTCATTGATCCCTGTGGGATTTAGACTGCCGGTTTGAAAGATGAGCTTTTGTTCAAGATTTTTACGGCTTTCCGTGCCACCTGAGTGCAAGGAAAGACCGCAGATTGCCATATGTTGCTTAGAATGATTGGGTAAATTAAAATGTCTAGCGACTGGTTTCGATGTGTCCTTGTCATTCCTTTCCACGTCTCGAAGGTGTTCTCGGAATCGGTCACCTAGTCTTCTGCCTGTTTCGCCGATGTAGATCTTTTTGCAATAAGTGCAAGTTATGCAATAGATTACATTAGCGGAGGTGCACGTGAAGTGATCGGTGATCTTAATGGATCGTTTAGGTCCCGATATTTTATCAGTGTTGTGAATGAAAGGACACGTTTTGCATCGTGCACGAGCGCATTTAAAAGTGCCTGGTTGCTCATTAGTCTGAAAAGAACCTCTGACCAAAAAATTGCCTAAGTTTTTGTTGCGTTTGAATGAAATGAGCGGAGGCTGCGAAAAGATAGTGCCTGTCTCTGGATCGTTTTGCAGTAATTTGAAGTTTTTAAGAATGATGGATTTAAGTGAGTGGTTGTGAGGGTGAAACGTGAGAGTGAATGGAATGCGGTCGGAATCTTCCTTATGCGACGTTTGTAGTGCTGAATGTCGATCAATAAGTTGAGCGCGGTGGTAACCCGCTTGAACGACGGAAACAGGGTAACCACGTTCATCGAAGAACTGGCACATTGACTCTGATTTGTGGTGAAAATCAGAGTCATTACTACATAAACGACGAAGTCTTAGAAACTGAGAAAAAGGAATGGAATTCTTAACGTGAGATGGATGAGAAGACGAATATAACAAGTAATTATGCGAGTCTGTAGGTTTGTAATACACACTAGTGCATAAACCGTTACCTTCAATTGAAACTTTGACGTCTAAGAAGGATAAAGAATTGTCAGAAATTTCCCAAGTATATTTCAAAGCCGGGTGAAAAGAATTGACTGCAGTTATGAATTGAGTGAGCTCCTCTCTGGTAGAGGAGGTAGCGCCGATACAATCGTCGATGTAGCGACCGTAGAGTTCAGGTTTGGACCCGTTGTATTGGCTGAAAAATTGGTGTTCGACAAAACCCACAAAAAGATTCGCATAGCTAGGTCCCATTTTGGTGCCCATGGCTACACCGTTGGTTTGTTTGAAGAAGTTGTTTCCGAATGAAAAACAATTGAGTGTGAGCACTAGTTCGGCTAAGCGTAGTAATGTTTCAGATTTAGGTTCCTTAACAGTACGTTGATCAAAAAAATGTTTAAGGGCCAGAAGGCCTTCGCCATTAGGAATGACAGTGTAAAGAGACGTAATGTCCATGGTGAAAAGGAGTTTTTTTTGGCCGAGGAAATTAAAGTCTTGAAAAATTTGAAGAGCGTGTTGGCTGTCTTTAATATATGATGGTAAAGTTTTGACGATGGGAGCCATAATTTTGTCTAAATAGCTGGAGATAAGTTCGGTAGGGCAACTGCAAGCCGAGACAATGGGCCGACCCGGGTTGTTAGGTTTGTGAATTTTAGGTAAAAAGTAAATACGAGAAGTTCTAGGAGTGGTTATAATGAGATTCTTTGCCGTGGCCGGCAATTCTTGTTTAGTTATGAGTTGGTTGATCGTATTCTTGACGGAGTTTTGATTGCTGGCAGTGAGGTCTTTGTCGATCTTTTGATAAAAAGAGGTGTCAGAAAGTTGCCGCAAAGCTTCTTTTTCGTAGAGGTCGGTGCGCCAAATAACGACTGAGCCGCCCTTATTTTCAGACTAATGAGCAACCAGGCACTTTTAAATGCGCTCGTGCACGATGCAAAACGTGTCCTTTCATTCACAACACTGATAAAATATCGGGACCTAAACGATCCATTAAGATCACCGATCACTTCACGTGCACCTCCGCTAATGTAATCTATTGCATAACTTGCACTTATTGCAAAAAGATCTACATCGGCGAAACAGGCAGAAGACTAGGTGACCGATTCCGAGAACACCTTCGAGACGTGGAAAGGAATGACAAGGACACATCGAAACCAGTCGCTAGACATTTTAATTTACCCAATCATTCTAAGCAACATATGGCAATCTGCGGTCTTTCCTTGCACTTAGGTGGCACGGAAAGCCGTAAAAATCTTGAACAAAAGCTCATCTTTCAAACCGGCAGTCTAAATCCCACAGGGATCAATGAACGCTTTTCATTCCACTAATTTATTCATGTTTTTCTCGTTGCCATGCACCCACCAATAACGTAGCTCCATTTTCTGCCTTTAAAAGCACACACAACCCACAATTCCTCTATTCGCTCCGACGAAGGGCTGACGCTCGAAACGTCAGCTTTTGTAATCATTACGGTGGCCAATTTACCATTTCAACTTTGTTGATATGTCCAAATTATAACTCTCATAGACAATCGTGTTTATGTTATTGGCTTTAACAGAATCATAAACATGAGTTTCACATCATTTAATGTTAACAGTTCACTAAATAACTAGAAGCTTAAATATAATAAAGATAACGGTTCAACTTTCACTGAAATCACTTTACCAGCTGGTGTATGGAATTATACCAATTTCAATGATTACATTAAATCTCAAACGAAAGTTAATAACACTCATCCCATAACATTAGAATTTGATGATACAATTTTTAGAGTGGAAATAACACTAGCCAATAATTATAAGCGTGATCTTAAAGATAGTAATTTTAATGAGCTTATTGGTTTTGAAAAAGTTGTTCTAAGTTCTAGAACTCATGTTGGTCCAAAACGTCCCAACTTATCACAAGACAATGATCTTCTAAAGGTTCATTGTGATCTTATTGATTAGAGCATGGTAGATGGTCAAAAAACAGACATAATCTACAGCTTTAGTACAAGTGTACTTAAAACATCCTACAGTTTCACTCTTGAACGACAAAGGGTCACTTATAGTCCAGTCGACAAAAAAAATTTCAGGTATTAGAATCTATATCACAGATGGAAAACGAAGAATTGTTGATTTGAATGGACAAGACAGAGCTTTTTCATTGCTTTTAAAACCAATAAACTAAATTAATGTAACTGATTAATATAATGAGATCTATTGAGGTAAAAAAGATTTATTATCCAAAATTGGGTCGTTTTGTCTATAAACACAAAGAAACTGGTATAATGATTTATAAATTGTTCAAACCAATAAAAGCTGTTGCATCAGCTGTATTTAAAAATGTCGCACAACCATTTGCTAAAGAAAGCTCTTCCTGCTGATGTCTCACATGCTGGAGAACGTTTTGGAAAATGTGTTCCACAAAAATCAAGTGATTATATAATAAAAAAATTACATGAAACGAAAACTACACCACAAGCACCTCAGACAAAAAAGTAGCTATACAAGAGATGCCAAAGGTTGTGACAGAAAAAATTCCTGTAGTAACACCAATAAAAAAAAGAATTCCAAAAAGTAAAAAACAAGAAGATTCAATTGATATGATTCTAAATCGTTTAATAAGTGGTAGTGGTTTTGGACGTAAAATAATCTAACTTATAAATATAATGGCATTCAGATCAATGGTCAATCACATGCTAAAGTTGGTTATAAATTTAGTATCAACGAGCGAAGTAGTTTTTTCGACTGGTATAATGCTTATTTTGAGGTCCGATTCCAACCTCAAAAGCTAGATGGTACTGTTTGTGGAGCAGATCGTGCAACAGTAATAAATGGTTCTCATTCATCCATTCAGCAGATGATCATTAAACGTGGAGGTAAAATCGTTTACGATACTAATAATCTTCGCAAAGTTACAAATTTGAAGAATTTGCTTGAATACAGTGATGATTACTCAAGAAGTGTTGCTAAAAATAGTTTATGGTACCTTGATACACACCGTAGAATAGCCAATGCAAATCAAAAGATGGGATTTGAAGCTCGACGATTGTTGACAACTGGAAACAATAATGTGAACGTAAAAATTCCTCTAAACCGTTATTAATTTTTCGAAGAGCTTGAAAAAACCAGGAAAGATTTATTACTCGACGTTTCGGGGTCATCGTGACTCCATTATCAAGAGACTAGTTTAAAAACATGCAAATAAGGAAAGGTACAAGAATAGCATAAATTAGACTGAACGGCTTAAATAAAGACCTTGGCGCGGATGGAATCCGTTTGCACGTTCAGTGTTGGCTTACGCATGCGAATATACAACATTTCATTAACAAGGCAATCAAATTTGCCGTTACATTTCGTGATGACGTTGAATTGCTCGATCAAGCGTTCAGGCATTTCACTATTGTGCTGGAGGTGGTAGTGTTTGTAGATAGAAGATGATTTCCTAGTGTGCCCTTCTACGCGCTCGTGTAAGTGACCACGAGTATAGCCCACATACCCTGCATCACACAGGTTACATTTAAATTCATAAACGACACATTGTTGGTTAACAATAGGGGGCTTAATTTCGTGTTGCTTAAGCTGTTGATCGAGCTTAGGGCTAACGAACACTGGTTGGACAGTCACGCTTAACTTCGAGCTTAGACTGTTCAGTTGTTGTTTAACATGATTAGCTGACGACTGGTCCTTGAAGGGTAACACTAATCTCACAGTCTCCGATGGTACGTCTGGTGATGGACAGGGTTCTGCAGATGAAATCCTTCTCTCAACGAACCGCTTGATTGTAGTTTCAACCATTGGCTTTGGGTATTTCAAGTTATGAAAAGCCCCTCTAAGGCGGTCACATTCCTCGGAGAAGAAAGACCAGTTAGAAGATAATCGATAAGCGCGATCCACCATGGTGTTAACTAGGCTGCGCTTGTACTTAACGTCAACATGACTCTGGAAATGCAGAAGGAGACCCGTGTTGGTTCTTTTGATGTAGACCTTACTCTCAATCTTTGGTGCACGGTTAAGCAGTTCAGTTCCTAGAAAGGGAAGGGATCCTTCCCGTTCGACTTCCATGGTAAACTGGAGGGAGGGATGGGTAGAGTTAAGGGTGTCTAGAAACTGGCCAGCGGTCACCCTATCAGGCATTACGGTCAGGGTGTCATCGACGTACCTCCGGTAATAGCGCGGAAGTTGACCGTGTCGTTCGAGGTTTTCCTCAATCGAGCACATGAAGACGTTAGCCAGCAACGGTCCAAGGGGAGAACCCATAGCGACTCCATCTGTCTGCTCATATAAAGCACCGTCAAACTGGAAAAGCTGGTTTTTCGTAGCTGCTCGGAGGAGGTCGATTAGGTCCGCTTTAGAGATGTTCAAGCTGTGCGTCTCGTTGAACCAATCCTGGGCAAAGGCTTTTTCAGCTAAGATCTGTATTGTTTCCTCCAATGGTACATTTGTAAACAATGAGATGACGTCATAGGAAACTAAAATTTCGTCGTTCCTGATCTCGAAGCCTCGTACTTCATCAGCAAAGCGGAATGTGTCTGTCACTGTATATTGGTTGCACGACAGGGGTTTCAATTTGTCGTCAAGCACAATTACTCGCTAGCGAAATGGCTTGACGACAAATTGAAACCCCTGTCGTGCAACCAATATACAGTGACAGACACATTCCGCTTTGCTGATGAAGTACGAGGCTTCGAGATCAGGAACGACGAAATTTTAGTTTCCTATGACGTCATCTCATTGTTTACAAATGTACCATTGGAGGAAACAATACAGATCTTAGCTGAAAAAGCCTTTGCCCAGGATTGGTTCAACGAGACGCACAGCTTGAACATCTCTAAAGCGGACCTAATCGACCTCCTCCGAGCAGCTACGAAAAACCAGCTTTTCCAGTTTGACGGTGCTTTATATGAGCAGACAGATGGAGTCGCTATGGGTTCTCCCCTTGGACCGTTGCTGGCTAACGTCTTCATGTGCTCGATTGAGGAAAACCTCGAACGACACGGTCAACTTCCGCGCTATTACCGGAGGTACGTCGATGACACCCTGACCGTAATGCCTGATAGGGTGACCGCTGGCCAGTTTCTAGACACCCTTAACTCTACCCATCCCTCCCTCCAGTTTACCATGGAAGTCGAACGGGAAGGATCCCTTCCCTTTCTAGGAACTGAACTGCTTAACCGTGCACCAAAGATTGAGAGTAAGGTCTACATCAAAAGAACCAACACGGGTCTCCTTCTGCATTTCCAGAGTCATGTTGACGTTAAGTACAAGCGCAGCCTAGTTAACACCATGGTGGATCGCGCTTATCGATTATCTTCTAACTGGTCTTTCTTCTCCGAGGAATGTGACCGCCTTAGAGGGGTTTTTCATAACTTGAAATACCCAAAGCCAATGGTTGAAACTACAATCAAGCGGTTCGTTGAGAGAAGGATTTCATCTGCAGAACCCTGTCCATCACCAGACGTACCATCGGAGATTGTGAGATTAGTGTTACCCTTCAAGGACCAGTCGTCAGCTAATCATGTTAAACAACAACTGAACAGTCTAAGCTCGAAGTTAAGCGTGACTGTCCAACCAGTGTTCGTTAGCCCTAAGCTCGATCAACAGCTTAAGCAACACGAAATTAAGCCCCCTATTGTTAACCAACAATGTGTCGTTTATGAATTTAAATGTAACCTGTGTGATGCAGGGTATGTGGGCTATACTCGTGGTCACTTACACGAGCGCGTAGAAGGGCACACAAGGAAATCATCTTCTATCTACAAACACTACCACCTCCAGCACAATAGTGAAATGCCTGAACGCTTGATCGAGCAATTCAACGTCATCACGAAATGTAACGGCAAATTTGATTGCCTTGTTAATGAAATGTTGTATATTCGCATGCGTAAGCCAACACTGAACGTGCAAACGGATTCCATCCGCGCCAAGGTCTTTATTTAAGCCGTTCAGTCTAATTTATGCTATTCTTGTACCTTTCCTTATTTGCATGTTTTTAAACTAGTCTCTTGATAATGGAGTCACGATGACCCCGAAACGTCGAGTAATAAATCTTTCCTGGTTTTTTCTATGCCTTTGCTTTAGCAAATCCCTGCTGATGAAGAGCTTGAAGATCGTATATTACTTCCAATACAATTACAATTCACTTTAACACTACTAAGTGAGGCTTATCTTTGAAATTCTCGTTTAGAATATGGTTCAACTACATTTTATCCAGAAATTGAATGTGATACTGAATCTAAAATGAGAACATTTGATGATTTAATGAAATACACAGTGCGGCAGAATGATTATAATTCAGGAACACAGCTTAATCCAAGTAATTTTCATACTTTTTTCCGGAATCAGTTATTTCGATCTTGCTAACCAAAGTGAGAAAGTCACAAACAACCCTAAAAAGCTTATTTTTAGAAATAAACTGAATGCTCAAGCAGCTGCTAGTAGTGCTTACAGAGTTAATGCTGTTGTTCTGTATGATAAAGAAGTGATCATAAACCAAATAGGAAATGAATTATTGATTATCTAAATAGTTTAATTAAAAGACATTCATTTTAATGATTTTTTAAATTATATATTTCCTACAGTTTAAATTGTATAACATATTTCATATATGACACAGTTATTTGAAATCAACGTTTTATGGTCATTGATGTAATGCAGTAAATGGTTTGAACCCGGGGGTAACATGGGAAGGTGTAGGGTGTAGTCTGATCGTGCGGGTGAGTGTAGTCCTGAGAAGGACTGTTGTCGGTGGTAGTGACTGACGTTTCGACAACCTGTGCGGAAGTCATCATCAGAGTCAAGTGAATGATTGTTGTCAGTAGAATGTTCTTGTTCCAGTTCGTGTGAAATGATCGGTTGGTTTTGCCGTGATGTTATTGGCTGTAAGACTCAAGTGACGTAAGTCGGTCGTGATTGGTCTGTTTCGATCTGTCGGTAAAGTTAGGTCGTTCTTTTTCGGTCGTTTGAGATGTTTATGTCGTGAATGAGTCGTTTGTATGGAGCGGGTAGTTGTTGAGATCTGTTTAGGGGTCATTGATATATTCAGGTCATTGATGTATTCAGGTGTATTCAGGTCATTGAGGTATTCAGTAAATATGGTTGGATTGAACCTTTGAAAGACAAAAAGGGTCAATCTATAAGCCAAGCTTTTAAAACCATTTTAAAAGAGAGAAAACAACAGAGTTCTTATGGACTGACAAAGGTAAAGAATTCTACAATAAGCAAGTTGAAGAATTGTTGAATAAAAACAATGTTAAATTATATTCAACGGAAAATGAAGAGGAATAGTCTGTTGTTGGAGGTTGGAATCGTACAATCGAAAACAAGATGTGGAAACAGTTTACTATCCAAGGAAATACCCAATATCTTAACATTTTACCAAAAATACTGAGTCAGTATAATAATACCAAACATAATTAAAAAAAATGACACCTACTGAAGCATCTAATAAAGGAATGAAGGAATAGTCTATTTCAGTCTGTATGGTGACATCAATACATCAAAATAAAAACCAAAATACAAAATTGGTGATAAGGTTCGTATATCAAAATATAAAAGGCCTATGTTTGATTAAGGCTATACTCCAAATTAGACAGAAGAGATATTCATTATTGGCAAAATACAATACAAAAATCCAATTACCTATCGATTACGAGATTTAAACAATGAAGAAATCAAAGGCAGTTTCTATGAGCCTGAATTATTGAAGGCTAAACAAGAAATATTCAAAATCGATAAAGTAATAAAGAGAGATTATAAGAAAAAACGAGCTTTAGTTAAATGGAAAGATTATGATGATATTAACAGTTGGGTTCCTCTCAAGGATTTACAAGCTATTTAATTGATTTATTATAAATTTGGTGAGATATTTATAAAATTCGGTTTGAACCAGTTTGAAACAGTTTTGAATTTTTGATTAGTCAGCATTTTTGGAATTCTTGGAATTTTTAATGAGTCAACATATTTTTGAAATTTGGTGATTTTTTTGTTGACTCATTAAAAACAGAAACATCATTAATCATCGAACTGGAAGCATTTTAAAATTTTCCCATAGCTTTTATCAAGAAATTTGAAATTTTTTATTGACTCATCAAAAACTTTATTCAGCGAATAGGAAGCATATTGTATGCTTTTTTGTAAAATGGTCTGATATCCTCATTCACTATACTACTGACGGTTTTAAGAACCTTGTACGACTGATTTTTCCCGCTATTCAGGAGCTAGTGCTTCTTTCAAGCTTTGCTTGAATAAAGAAAAGGGAGGAGCTGGTTTTTTATGGGATTGACCTTATCCTTTGATAAATTTTTCAAAGGTGATACACAAAGCAATGCGACCATTGTTCCCTGACACACCACTAAGAAGTTATAACATTCTGAAATATTCTCAAAGAACTATCTCGATTACTCCATAAAAGTTTGCCTTACGGAAAGGAACATGATTTCTCATTCACACTATTTGAACTGATGGTCTCTCATTCATGTCTCTCGAACCATTAACGTGGCTCCCAAAGCTAGACACATAATTGCGCTTGGAGGACTTTTAAACATTAATATAAAACACTCACTAAAGCTCCGAGCACTCAAATAGGACTTATGTTAAAATAGCACATTTTGAAAAGATACTCACTCAAAAATGACATTTAAAGTTCCACAAAAGATTCTTATTATTTGCGATAAAATGAATAGTCGTTTATCTCACGATAAAGTCTCTTCGAATGTGGATCCCGACCTCGTGTCACTTTATAAACCACTCTGCTCAGTTGTGATCCGTTGGAGTTCCATAGCTTTGATAGCCACATTAGGAAGAAAGCTCTCCTCAGCGGTCCGCTCTTCTTCCCTGCTCTTCGGAATCCGTTCTTCTAAGATTTCTATTCTACTATTAATGTTTGCCTCTCTCTTCCTACGTGTGTAAAAATTGGGGATCGCAATCAATCAACTTCACTTTGTTCCAGAGCGGGCAGTGTTTGGTGTTGTGGGCGTATTCTAGATGGCGGAGGTCTATGTCATTGATAATTGGATATTCCAGCCATGCTCCTTATCCTTGCATAGTTCTGCCAGTCTCGCTGATGTAGCCTTTGCCATACCCACAGGGAATCTTGAAAACGACGCCATCCTGGTTAGCCGGGTCAACGGCATCTTTCGGCCACAGCGCATCGATGGATGCAGTTTTACAAGCAACTCAACAGAAACTGGATAATTACTTTAGCCTACCTACTTACATGTCGCTAACACCTTGTCAGTTCCGCTACCTTTTGCAAAAAGGAAACTGTTCACACTGTTTCAAGTCAGGCTCTGTGCTACGATAAAACAAAGTGCAGTCAAAAGATGCCGTTGACCCGGCAGAAATATAAAAACAGGGCTGGTGAGAGAAGGAACTCGCATAAGTGTTTATGAAATGGCGAAAAACACCACTCACAGCTTTCGAATTCCAAACAATCATAACTGAACAGAACATTTTATAAGCAAATGTGTGCAGAGTCGACCTTATCACCTGAATTAGACGTGCAGTCAGATGCATTCGAAAGGTCGCAATCCATATCTGAAGTGACTTCATCGTTGGATAAAATCTTATTAAACGTTTTGTTGTGTAGTATCGATAAGTCTTCTTAACGAGTTGTGCCGTATTTTTGACGAGTCCGTAAGGCGAGTCAAAATACAAACAATGATTAAAAATACTCAGTGATACTACACAACAAAAAATCTAATGAGGAATGTGTTATCCAACACACCAAATTGTTACTTCAGTGCGGGCGAATGTGTAACCGATTCTCTGCAGTACAAATACTGCGAGATATTTGTACCCGTTTTGGGCGTTATTTGTACTCTACGAAGCATTATCGGATATTAAATACGACTATTATGTATTCAGTACGACGGAAAACCTGCAGCTATTTTACCATAATCGTGTTTTTAAAGACACGTCTCCCTTAAATTTGCACACATCCACTCATTAGTTATGAATTCTTAAGATGTTTAAAGATGAACAAGATTAGCAAACTTATGGCTTCTTCACAAATCGAATCTAATTCTAGATTGGATGCATCTAATAAAGAAGTCGAGTGTCTTTGCACCCTAGCCACAGTTCAAGATTGTAGACAGCATTACAGCACCTTAACATTGATAGAGAAATGGACGGAAACGCCGAGAGACAATTCAAGACAGTAATCGAGTACCACCAACGTTGTCTAGAAAATGCTAAGAAGGTGGGTGATACGAATAATCAGGGAAAAACCTATTGCAATCTAGGCAACATTTACCATGGCGTTAGAAGGTACAAAATAGCCATACAGTACCATCTACGTGCTCTAGAAATTGCCCAAAAAATGGGGGAAAAGATCGATGAAGGAAGATGTTACTGCAATCTCGGCAGGGCTTATCGTGGTTTAGGACGGTTCAAAACAGCAATCGAGCACCATCAACATCATCTAGCGATCGCCAAAGAAGTGGGAGACGCCGCCGGTGAGGCAATCAGTTATGGCAATCTCGGCTGCGCCTATCATGGTCTAGGAGAGTTCAAATTAGCAATCGAGTACCATCAAATCCATCTAGAAATTTCCAAAGAGGTAGGAGATAAGGTTGGAGAAGGAATCGCTTATTGCAGACTCGGCAAGGCTTATCGTGGTCTTGGAAAGTTTCAAACAGCAATCGATTGCCATCGACGTCATCTTCAAATTGCCGATGAAGTGGGAGACAAGGCCGGAGAGGGAATTAGCTATGGCAATATTGGCTGCGCCTGTCAAGGTTTAGGGCTATTCAAAACAGCAATTAAATACCATCATAGTCATCTAAAAATCTCCCAAGAAGTTGGAGACAAAGCTGGAGCAGGAGTCAGCTATGGTAATCTAGGCAACGCTTATCATAGTCTAGGAGAGTTTAAAACAGCACTCAGTAACCATCAGCGTCATTTAGAAATTGCCAAAGAAGTAGGAGATAGGGCTAGAGAGGGCATCAGTTATGGAAGCATCGGCTGTGCTTATCATGGTCAAGGAGAGCTCAAAACAGCGATCGAATATCATCAACATCATTTTAAAATTGCTGAAGAATTTGGAGACTGGCTTGGCACGGGAATTTGCTATGGAAATATTGGTTGTACTTATTATGGTATGGGACAGTTTAAAACAGCAATCGAGTATTACCAACGTCATCGAGCAATTGCCGAACAGGTGGGGGACAAGGCTGGAGAAGTAGCCAGCCATGGCAATATAGGCAACGTTTATCATAGTCTAGGACGGTTCAAAGAAGCAATCGAGCGCCACCAATATGCTATACAAATTTCCCAAAATATGAGAGATAAGGCCGGAGAGGGAACGAGCTATGGCAATCTCGGCAAAACTTATCATAGCATGGGAGATTTTAAAACAGCAATCGAATGCCACGAACGTCATCTAGATATTTCCAAAGATATGGGAGATAAGGTCAGTGAAGGAATCAGCTACGGCAATCTCGGCAAAAGTTATCATGGTCTGGGACAATTCAAAACAGCGATAAAGCACCATAGAAGTCAGCTAGAAATTTCCAAAGAAGTAGAAGACAAAGCCGGAATAAGAGTCAGTTATGGCAATCTCGGCACCACTTTTTGTAGCCTCGGACGGCTCAGAACAGCACTCGAGTACCATCAACGTGAATTAGAAATTGCTATAGAAGTGAGAGACAAGGCTGGAGCGGGAAGGAGTTATAACCATCTCGGCAATACTTATTGTAGTCTAGGACACTTCAAAACAGCACTCGGGTACTATCAACGTAATCTAGAAATTACCAGACAAGCGGGTGCCAAGAATGGAGAGGGAGAGAGTTATGGAAATCTCGGCAAAGCATATCACTGCCTAGGACAGTTCAGAAAGGCAATCGGCTACCATCAACGTCATCTACAAATTGCCAAAGAAGTGGGTACCAAGACCGGAGAGGGAGAGAGTTACGGAGATCTCGGCAAAGCATATCACGGCCTAGGACAGTTCAAAACAGCAATCGACTACCATCAACGTCATCTAGAAATTTCCAAAGAAGTGGGTACCAAGACCGGAGAGGGAGAGAGCTACGGAAATCTCGGCAAAGCATATAACCGCCTAGGACAGTTCAAAACAGCAATCGACTACCATCAACGTCATCTACAAATTACTAAAGAAGTGGGAGACAAGGCCGGAGAGGGAGGAAGTTATGGCAATCTCGGCAACACTTATCAAGGTCTAGGACAGTTCAAAAAAGCAATCGACTACCATCAACGTCATCTAGAAATTTCCAAAGAAGTTGGTACTAAGACCGGAGAGGGAGAGAGCTACGGAAATCTCGGCAAAGCATATAACCGCCTAGGACAGTTCAAAACAGCAATCGACTACCATCAACGTCATCTAGAAATTGCTAAAGAAGTGGGAGACAAGGCCGGAGAGGGAGGAAGTTATGGCAATCTCGGCAACACTTATCAAGGTCTAGGACAGTTCAAAACAGCAATCGACTACCATCAACGTCATCTAGAGATTGCTAAAGAAGTGGGAGACAAGGCCGGAGAGGGAGGAAGCTATGGCAATCTCGGCAACGCTTATCAAGGTCTAGGACAGTTCAAAAAAGCAATCGACTACCATCAACGTCATCTAGAAATTTCCAAAGAAGTGGGTACCAAGACCGGAGAGGGAGAGAGCTACGGAAATCTCGGCAAAGCATATAACCGCCTAGGACAGTTCAAAACAGCAATCGACTACCATCAACGTCATCTAGAAATTGCTAAAGAAGTGGGAGACAAGGCCGGAGAGGGAGGAAGTTATGGCAATCTCGGCAACGCTTATCAAGGTCTAGGACGGTTCAAAACAGCAATCGACTACCATCGACGTCATCTAGAAATTGCTAAAGAAGTGGGAGACAAGGCCGGAGAGGGAAGAAGTTATGGCAATCTCGGCATAGCTTACTGTAGCGTAGGACAGTTCAAAACAGCAATAGACTACCATCAACGTCATCTAGAAATTGCTAAAGAAGTGGGAGACAAGGCCGGAGAGGGAAGAAGTTATGGCAATCTTGGCATAGCTTATGGTAGCGTAGGACAGTTCAAAACAGCAATCGACTACCATCAACGTGATCTAGCAATTGCTAAAGAAGTGGGAGACAAGGACGGAGAGGGAAGAAGTTATGGCAATCTCGGAAGTATTCATCTCCGTCAAAAAAAGTTTATGAAAGCAATCGAGTGTTTCCGATGTCACCTAGAAATTGCTAAAGAAGTAGGAGACAGGGCTGCAGAGGCATGCTCACTCTGTTCACTGGGAAGAAGTTTTGAGTGTCAAGGAAATTTTACGATGGCTTCTCACTGCTTTAAATCTAGTGTAGAGGTGTATGATGACATCAGGGCTAGTCTCCAATTCAAAGATCAGTGGAAGATTTGTTATCGTGATCAGCACTGTGCGGCATACAAAGGTTTGTGGCGTATAAATCTAAATCAAGGTGAAGTTGTAAAGGCTCTTCTTGCCGCAGAAAATGGACGTGCCCAAGCTTTAAGAGATCTCATGAATACAAAATATCAGCAGTCTTATTCTTCAAGGAGCACCCATTCGTGCCTTTCTCTGAGTTTCGTTCCACCTAGCACAGTTTTTATAGCTATTAGTGGACCTTACCTTTACTTCTGGGTTTTCCTTAGTAAACATAATATCCATATGAGAAAGGTACACGTGAACAATTATAAGTATGAGGATGAATTGGAATTTTTCATCCAGCAACTCAACAAAGCTGCCCTTAAGGATATGGGAAAAAGAGGTTCTCTTACATGTAGAGATCCTTCACCTGATGCGCCAAAAGAGGGGGAAGTGGGGAACGATATGGTTCGAATTGATGTGAGAAGCTCTCAATCAAGTGCTCTACAGAAGCTGCATGACATCATTATATCTCCTATTGCTGGTCTGATCAATGGCAACGAGCTTACATTTCTTCCAGAGGGACCTTTTTTCCTCGTACCTTATGCAGCATTGGAGGATTCGACGTCAACATATCTGAGTGATTCTTTCAGAATTCGTTTGCTTCCGTCCCTGACAACCTTACAACAAATAAATGATTGCCCATCTGATTTTCACGTGAAGAGTGGTGCATTGCTTGTTGGCGATCCATGTTTCAAAGATATCATCTACCAGAAAAAACCGTTGGTGCAACTTCCGGGAGCAAGGAAAGAAGTGGAGATGATCGGACGCATGCTAAATATCTCCCCCCTCACTGGAGGAATGGCAACAAAACATGAAGTTTTAAAACGCCTGTCATCGGTGGCGTTAGTACACATTGCAGCGCACGGTAAAATGGAAACTGGAGAAATTATCCTGGCACCAAACACGGTAAGAGAAGACGCTCAGCCTCAAGAGAAAGACTATCTAATGACGGTGGAAGATGTTCTAGAAGCTGGGCTACGGGCACGACTGGTTGTACTAAGTTGTTGTTACAGCGGTCGTGGGGAGGTTATGGCTGAGGGTGTGGTCGGCATCGCGCGAGCATTTTTGGGTGCCGGCGCTAGATCTGTTGTGGTAACTTTGTGGGCGATTGACGGCGAGGGAACTCTGGAGTTCATGAGTTTCTTCTATGATGCACTCGTTCAGGGCAAGAAGGCAAGTGAAGCTCTCAATCAGGCCATGAAGTGTATGAGAGAAACTAAGAACTTCAAGGAGGTCAAGTACTGGGCACCATTTACACTCGTTGGTGATGACGTCAGCCTGGATTTCGAGGAAATTCAGATGCTTAACCAGGTAAATACTATGTTTATAGCTTTTTTTTATAAATTACAAGTGACTTTAAATCAAAGTTATAGCTTTATCCGGGAGTATCGATATCTATCTTGTTATTTTGCTTTTAATCGTGTTAGGAATTTCTCTTTTTGCTCGATCGATTGCGATGCAATTCAAAGTTGACACATTTAAGATGATACCCTTTATAAAAAATCCCGTTGTGCATTGTATCGTTTCACGTTGTAAAGCCAAAGAATAAACTTAAAGACAACTCAGCGTTCCTCTCTAAATTTTGGATTCTTTCTTTTCTCAGTTAAAGCAGTAAGCATTGGGACTGCATCAGAAAGGGAACGAAACGCAAAATTAACGGCTTCCTACAAACGTTTACATTTGGAAAGGAAACCAGCACAGCACCAATGAAATATTTTGTAAAGAGTCTTCTTTTCAAATCAGAGAGAACCTGAAACAAGCATAGCTAAATTTGGAAAGAGTCGTGAAGGATTTTCATTTACTCAAAAGTTTATTTTCTCTTGCGTGAACTGCTCTTACGAGCTTAAAAGAACTTTGGACACTCAAAAGGAAAAGGACTTTGGATTGTTTCTTTTTTTAATCTTTGATATATTGCTCAAACTAATTTTAACGCGTTTTTTAATGTGACGACTTCAAATTATCATGACTAACTGTATAACAAATTGCTTTTTCAATATGAGAAGAATGAAGGTGATACCTACAAACAAGATTTCGGGTACTACATCTACGTTAGAGTTAAAACGTCTCGCAAACGTTTTCTACTTTTTAAAGGAGTTTTTGTTAGTCGGCTTTTACCTTGTAGTTGTTAAAAAGCTATCAAAGCCATATGCATGTCGAGAGAGTTTCCATAGAATTTGGAGAATATTCAGTTTTCCGATTGCTCGATTATTTTAGTTTCAGTCGAATGGAAATTGTGTGATAAACTTTTAGAAGAGTTTTGCCTAGTTATAAGTGATCGATGTTATTTTGTGTCGCAGAAACATTGTATTTTTCTCTTTAATTTTGGACTTAAAATGACAGATTCTAACGTTTGTGGCCATTATTTAACATTAGTATTACGATGGATTTAGCAGATTTTTCCTTTGCCCTTGAATATGAACGCCTGTTATTTTTGTACAAACAATAAGATAAAATTTAAGTGATCGTATTTCTGAAACTTTCACCTCTCATCTTTGTAAAAACTAAAATTTTTTTTCCAATCGTCTCTGGGATTTTCCGAGGTTAAAATATCTTCAAAACCGACGTTTCGATCATTTTTACTGGTCTTCCTCAGGCTGTTTAAAAGGTTTTTCAATATGGAGGATTGTTTAGTCTTTCGGTTTTGAAGATACTTTAACCCCGGAAAATCCCAGAAATGATTCGACAAAATTTAAGTATGCTGTTAAAACTAATCGCACAGTAGCAAATGAGAATTAATAAAAGTTGTAACTTTTGCTTTACTGGCCAGGTTCAAATTGTGTATAATAGGAATCTACAAGTAAAGAAACTCAGAAGTTGCAAGGAAGTTGGAGGCAAATGATGAAAATAGTCACTCCTATTGGGTTGTTTACCTACCTACTACAAAAATATTTGAAAAAATTGGACAAGCCGTAAGTTTCGAATTTTGTTTGAAGGGAGGGGTAAGTCGAAGAAATGAAAATAAAAAAGTTAAGAAATGTCTCATAACCTGTGGGGCACATTCGATAAGAACCTTTGCCCAAAAATTTTGAATTGTTTTATTGACTGAGAGATAAACTTCGATATTTTCTGATTTTATAACCGCTACAGAAGTTTCCTCGGCACCCTTTCCTTAGGATGTCGAGTGACGTGCTTAGTTTGCGCGTTACATGATAGAAATGAAGTTTTAGCATAATTCGTTGAAATTTTGATTGGACCCAAAAGGCGAGAAAAGTAATATTTTTTAACGGCAGGATGTGGTGTAATAATCTCTTTCTGGAAAGCGTCCTCCGCAACGGGGTAGCCCAGGGAAAGACACACTAAGAAAAGTATTTGCGGTTCCTCGTCTATTAAAATGATTTCAAAGCCTAAGATCCAAACTGAGCTAAAGACAGAATGCGAAAGAAAACTGAACTAAAGAAGATGTAGGGGATATGTGGAATTTGAAATTTAAAATGGTTTTAGAAGATGACGCTTCCAATTCGAGTTTGGGAGTGTTTATTTTTGAGGGCCGGGGAACAAAAACCAAAAATTCTTGGAGAAAGAATGAATCTGGAACAGACAGGTGTGAGGAGAACACAGGCACTGCACATTCCTGCTATGCTGAAGCAGAGATGTCAAGTGAAACTGACCGTAGAAAGATAAAAAGATTCAAAGCAGCTGTAAATCATGATCATTTGAGATATCAACCGAAGTAAAAGCGAGCATCGCTGAGTTTCCTTTGCTTTTAAACGACAGTGAACCTGACCGAAAATGACATTATTACCTTGACCTGGGAGCAGGCCCACTTCAAGTTAGCGCTTAGCAAGAGCGTAACTTCGGCCGTAAGAAAGAATTAGGACTACAGCAACGTAAGCCGGCGAGATGTTTGCCGGGAAGTCTAGCACTGATTAGTGCCAAACCTGTGGCAAACCTTTTCCTGACTCGTCTCAAATCCTCCGAGAAACACTTGTCCTTCAGTGCTGATAATGAGAGCCTGGCCACAGGATGTTATCACTTACAAACTGTCGGTGGACGTGGATCAAAGGCTTGGGTACCAGTTTTAACTGAGACACTGTCTTAAAAGAGGCACAGTCAGTAAATATGATCATCAAAATCACGGAAACAGCCAAAAAATCGATTTCGCTCATACTTTCTATATTGATAGACCCTTGTACCAAAACAACCAAAACAGGGTTAGTTTTTTCTAATCTTTTTTTATTTTGAGAGTAATTAAATAAAAACGGTCGAGTGAGGATCGAGCCAAATTTCGATATCGAAATATCGAGATTCTGTCATGTTCATGGCTTGCCAGCGTAGGTCGAAAACTACCTGTGAATTTTTCTATACATTAACATTATAGTTAGGGCCTTGAATAATTCATTGATGACATGAAAAGCAGTTATGTTCTCGTTATAAATATTTTATGAATTTTTTTCTCGATGACACCCTGCGGCTGTTTTTCAATAGCTCTATGGTACCCTAAAACAACTGCCAAAAACGCTTGTTAGTACGCAAAGAAGAACCCAATAACTATGTTGCAGATACAGTTTAAGGATAGACGTTTTCAGATATACTTTCAATTTTTTGGGATAAACTTTTGTTTTGCAGTAACCCTTGTTTGAAGTTTGCTTATTTTCGAGATTTGCTGCAGCCGCCATAATGAAGTTTCAACTAACTTGGCCATCAAGAAACAATTGATCACATGTCGAAAAGTACATTTGAAGCTAAAACATGATAAGGTAACTTAAGATAAGACTTGGTTTTTGTTTCTTATCTAGAAAATTAATCAAATTGGTGGTAAACTCTGGCAGATTTTTACTTGTTGTCAGTTTGTTTACACAAGATATTTGGTGACTACTGTACCAAAAAGTTGCGTTTTGTTGATACCTTCGGTTTCGGTTGCAAATCTACTTTCTGGGCATTTAAGTTAGTAGTTTTACTTTTCAGAATGTACAATCTACGAAAACTGCGGCTTTTCCATGCCAAACACTGATCAAATAATAAATAATTTAAACTATGTAGCGTGTGAAACAACCTGTGTCTATAATGTATCCGTCGGCAGACCGTCGGCACGCATGTTTGATGACAGCTACCGATATTTAATTGAACATTATAATAGTAATAGTAGTTGGGGATTTCTTCAGTATTACATATTCTATTTATAAATCGGGTTCGAAGTGACGGTTAATTAATGATGAATTATACATCATAGTAGTTATAGTAGTTGGGGATTTCTTACTGCGCATTTTCGGGTTGGAAGCGATGGGTCATAAATCATATATTGTAAAGTTTACGATTTTCATTCATTTTATGATATGTTATAACATATTATTTGGTATTCAGCACGTGCACGTTCTTACGAGCTTTGTCGTAAGCTCTTTTGTGTTCAACGTGACTAAATAAACTTACTTACTTACTTACGCTTGTCCAAAGATCAGTATCACTGGCATGAGGAAGTTCGCTGATTTAAACCTTATTAATATTTTAAAAAGCAGGATATGTCCAAGTTTTATTCATTTAGTTATGTCTGCAAGGTTTATCTGAACGTAATCGTACGTATCCTACTCCAGTAACAGTTCTTTTCGTCTGGTTGCGTGACACTGTGAAGTGTGAATTTTGGAGTTGTCAAATTCAATTTTCTCTGCGAACTTTTCAGAAAATTGTCTTATAAGATTGCGTCATTGAAACAAAAAACCTTTCTCAAGCATCGCTTTTACGTTTTTATTGATGGTCGAGAGAATGTGGACCTGATCCAAGATGGGAGAATCAATCTCGTCAGGGACTCCCCCTCGTATCTTGCAACAGGAATATTACATGCCATAAAAAAACAGTTGAAGATTATTGGATGTATATGTGCACGATCCTTCGCAGTAAAGCACTATTTAAGCAATAGTGAAAATCAGACCTGAAAAAAATTCAGGCCTGTACGGGATTCGAACCACTGACCTCTGCGATACTAGTGCAGCGCTCTACCAATTGAGCTAACAAGCCAACTGGGAGCAGTCCATCAAATTAATTCGACATAAACCCGTAGATGATAAATCAAACAACAAACATATGAAATACATATATATGAACTGCGGTTATGAAACGTATATGTGCACGATCCTTCGCAGTAAAGCACTATTTAAGCAATAGTGAAAATCAGACCTGAAAAAAATTCAGGCCTGTACGGGATTCGAACCACTGACCTCTGCGATACTAGTGCAGCGCTCTACCAATTGAGCTAACAAGCCAACTGGGAGCAGGCCATCATATTAATTCGACATAAACCCGTAGATGATAAATCAAACAACAAAGTTGTTTGATTTATCATCTACGGGTTTATGTAATACACTAGTAACGCAGAGGTCAGTGGTTCGAATCCCGTACAGGCCTGAATTTTTTTCAGGTCTGATTTTCACTATTGCTTAAATAGTGCTTTACTGCGAAGGATCGTGCACATATACGTTTCATAACCGCAGTTCATATATATGTATTTCATATGTTTGTTGTTTGATTATTGGATGTGACACGGAAATTGAGGTTATTTTAGCAAGGAGTACTCTCTGATGTTTTCGTAGTAACACGCTTTGCCTGTTCAAGCGTCAATAGTGTTACAAAATTTCCCAGACACTGTAGAACAAATGATGGCCATGTTCTTGTCATGGCAAGGGTTATTATAGCAATCTTTTATGAAATTCCAAACGAACAAATAAGTGAGGTTCTGAAAAAATTATTTGGGCGTATGCCAAAAAAGAATTAAGGCGATCTGCTAAATAATACTTCCATAATATCTCTTCCTTATTTTATGTTGAAGAGTAGCTTTAATTTTGTTGATGAAAATGTCTCCGTGAGAATCTAATCTATCTTACACTAAGGGTGTTTTTGGGTTACCGTATTGCATAGTAATCTACTGTCAGTAAACGACCACCAAGGAGTGAATATCGTTTACACCATAATATACGTTAATATCAACTGATAAAAGGACAGCAGTATTGAAACTTATTCAAACAGTATTCAAACTTTAGGTACTGGAAAGTACTGAAAACCAGTGCAAGCCATGACGCTTGACGAGAAGAGTCTATTTATTTACATTTCTGTTTGTGTTGATAGAATTTTGTGCCCCAAAGGGGCAATTACCCCTACGCGCAATGGTTGAACGGTTTGGACAGAGTTTTGTAGCCGGCCGTGTCCACTTTCACCCGTGTTCGGATCTCGCAGATGAGAAGTTGGAACAAGGATGAAGTGTATTTCACTGGCGAGGACACGGAAAATCATCATCCGTACAAAATACAATTGTTGGCAGTCAATTTTTCTTTGTTATTCTATTTACTTTTTGTTTTATATAGAATCAAAACGAATTTGGCTGGTTTATATAAGCTATTCAAACGTTATTAGTTTAAGCATATCAAACATTTGAATTTTATTCAAACGCTAATAGTATCAAGTAATTAATTCTCTCTATAAGAGCTATAATTTATTTCCAGTTTATAATATTACGTGACCTCACTAATGCCAGATCAGGAGCCACGCCTCTAAGGATGGTCGAAAAATGGAAAAGACGCGGTGGAATTGACGCTAAAGTGTGGGCTTTTATGGTACACTGTAAAAGTAAGAAAATAAATGGGTTTAGATGGAAACGAAGTTGCTTTATGGTGATTTCTTTTTGTTCAAATTCAAACTGCCAAAAATCCTAACTACGTGTCCACGTCTATGAATAATTGGCAATATGTTGATCATTACGTGATATTCTTGTTGCTTGTCGAGAGATAGGTAGCCTTTCCTGAGCAGGTCAAGCAAAAAGCAAATCTTTGGGACTATAAAATTCAACTTTAGAATGTCACTATGTTTAAAAAAACTTGGGCTCATTCTTTGCACGCAATTAATATGTGGGTCTTTTAAAAATTACTTCTCCCAACATTAAAAAGAGTGCAGTCACGGCTTCGATGATGCCTGTTACTCAATTGCGTGACAGATCAGACAAGTGATCGAACCGCGTTGAACGGTCCTCGATTGTTGCAATGTATAAGGTGTTTTTACGTCTACCAGTGCAACACCGAAAAGTGTTCTGATAGGAAACGTCACCAAAATGAAGCCGACTTACTTAGCAAAGGTCGCTTGTGAAAAGGAGAAAGCAGAATTTAGCACAAAACAAACTAACATGTCATGACGAGCCAAACACGTAAAGACGAGGTCAAGGGGAGAGTCACAGTAGATTTTGTAAACGTTTCTCGACGCATTTCTGTTAAGTGTACCTCTACATTTTGCTCTGATGCATATTTAAATTATTCCATCTATTTTGCTTCGCTTAACAATTTAGAGGAGCTTTACATTGGAAACTTTTCATTGCAACCATGTGAAGTGTTAATTACTTCAAAATGGCGGATATTGAAAATTGGCTTACTTCAGGAATGTCTTGTTATACAGATACAAAAGATTCCAGGGAAATAAAACGGTAGAAAGTTGAAGCTATCCTTGAACCTGGCTCAGCAGATTTCCTGGTCGATTTCATTGCGTACCGCGGGCATTTTTGGCACGTTTGTTTGAAGTACCAACGAATCTATTTCAGAGCAGCTGTAGGTACACTTGAAAAAAAAAAAAAACATATTTTATTTTTAAGGAAAGGTTATGAGTTGGTTGTGCTGCCAATCAATTGCAGAAGCATCAGACGAATAGGATTAGTGTGAAACTAATTTAAAACTCACGATGAACTGACTCGACAGCGCCACGAATTATGACAATTTCAAAGGTTTTGTTGAAGAAAATATTGTAAACCGTTTTAAGTAGATTTCTCCTATACAAGCGAGAATTTTAACAAACAGGCATTGCTGTCATATGTATGGGACTAAAGCCTACCAATGGACAAAGTATGGGCGAAATTGAATTTTGAGCTGTGTCGGCGATTTCTCTAATTTTTACTGACATTTACTCTTAAAAGGTGGATAGCTTTCCACAGATCACCAAATACTATCAACGTGTAGTACACTTGAAGTTCTTACAGACGGGAGGAAGAAAGGTTTGTTCACTACCTTTTTCGGAGAAACCTTTTGAAAATCTGTGAGACGTTTCTTTTCTCTCGCGAAAATAATTTCCTTTGTGTCATACACAAAGAACAGTTTGTACTTTTATTTTTTTTCACTACAAAGTGTCTGCTCTTCGATTTAATTAACCCCCAGCATTCCTTAGGCAGATGATAAATCACACTTGGTGGCATCTTAAGACAGCGCTTTTTTTGCGTTTAGAAACTCTGCATACTTTGTCTAACACAGCGGTCGACAGGCAACAAACATACAGGAAGTTCACGAACTGTGTATTGTTATGATTGACAAACGAGACGAGAAACGATCAGAAAAGGAGTATGAAACTAAAGAGAATATTATCGTTGTCACTCTGTAATCATACACATTATGACTAACTGCACGGTAAGGAAAATAATTTGGTTTTATCAATTGAGATGGTAATGCAAAGTGGCCTCCTTAAACAGTTTAAAAGCTGACGTTTCGAGCGTTAGCCCTTCGTTAGAGCAAATGACGAAGGGCTAACTATCAATGATCGAAACGTCAGCTTTTCAACTCTTTACGGACTCCGAGGCCATCTCACATCATCAACTCAGTTGATAAAACCAAATAACCTTGTTACTCACACCGACACAGCACAACAGTTTCTTTAGCAAGTTATCCCCTTTGAGCATGAGGAGTTAACGCCATTTAACAATTGGTTCATGCTTTAGTATGCACCATGATCGAGTTATGGAGCACGTCGGAAGTTTGGAGAGCACGAAAGAAGCGTAAGAATGAGTTGCCAGAGGCAATAGCCGAGGGAAACTCTAGCTTCTTGAGTGCTCTCCAAACTTCCCACGTGCTCCATAACTCGATAGTGCACAGCTAAAAGCATGGACCAATTGTTTTAGAACATAGCCGGTGGAATTGTGCATCAAACCCGACGCAAAAATCTTTTGTTGTTAGCCATAGCCTAAGGATGTGAATATATATGTTTAAGTATGTATAGTTTCTTAACACACGATTATCCTAAGTGGAACGTTTTTATTATATTTGTATATTTTTATTATTAAGATTTTCAAATTATTTTAACCATGAATTTTGTTTCTTGTATATTATACACGTAATTCAGTCTTCGGATTGCGAGGTGTTTCTTTTTAATAAACGAGTTATCCATCCATATACGGGGAACAAAATCAAGTGAAGCGAATCGTGACGGCGCTGATGCCGAGTCTCCTTTCCCGTTGTTTTTCTCTTTTTCTGCCTCATTTAAAAACTTTAGCCCAAGGGAAAAGGTCAGAAAATTTTCTTCGTTTTGGGACAAGTGGGCCGAGTCTCTGTTTGAAGCCATTATTTCGCGAAATATGTTATTTTTCTCCGCGCTAACAGTGGCCACTCGCGCGAAAAAAAGAAATTCTGGCGCAGCGACCTGCTCACGCTATCAGCGTGCACTATCGGGATTTTTAGCACGCTTACGTATACTGAATTTGATTGCGCGGCTCTGCTAGCTATGTTCTAATGCAGTGTGGGTCATTTTGTCGGGATCAGTAATGTGTATGTTTGGAAATACTGTTTTTGGAGACAAGGTCATAACGACACATAAATTCGAAATAGTCATATCTATCATCTTCATCTATAGAGTCTTTTAATTGTTGTAGACCGACTTTATCACAAAGAAAAATATTACT
>NC_142520.1:28519314-28549314 GCF_964205215.1 Stylophora pistillata
TGCAGTTGACAGGCAACTGAGCATCAGGATGGCTGGCTATGGTAGGTACATCAGAGAAGAATGCATGGATTGAGTGGACAATAGTGAGGAAAAACAGATCTGAAATATTAAGTAAAGATTTCATTAAGCACCTTGAGAAGAAGAACAGTTGGTGGATTGGAGAGTTGGTGGAGAGTCAGGATGGCTTGCTATGGCAGGTGCCAAAACTAAATATGAAAGAAATCAGACCATCAGAATATATCAGAAAACAATAATACAGAAAATAATGATACCAAAAAAATTTTATTTGATGGTATAACAACAATGTAAACATGGCTTAAGCACCTTGAGAAGATGGATAGTTGTTGGTTTGTGGGGAGTCAGCAGGACTTGCTGTAGCAGATGCAGGGACTAAACAACAAAAATATCAGAAAATAATACATGATGAAACATTAAAGATGAGTATGATACAGAAAAACATTATTTGATTGTGTAATAATAAAGTAAACATGGTTTCAAGCACCTTGAGAAGACGGATAGTTAGTGGATTGTACAGAGTGAGCATGAGTTGCTATGGTGGATGCAGGGACTAAATAACAAAAATATGAGAAAACAACTTATATGAGGTAACATTAAGGAGAAGTAGGAAACAATAAAACATTATTTGATGGTATAATAACAAAGTAAACATGGTTTTAAGTACCTTGAGAGGATGGGCAGTTGGTGGATTGTGGAGAGTGAGCATGAGTTGCTATAGTGGATGCAGGGACTAAATAACAAAAATATGAGAAAACAATTTACATGAGGTAACATTAATGAGAAGTAGGATTCAATAAAACATTATTTGATGGTACAATAACAAAGTAAACATGGTTTTAAGTACCTTGAGAGGATGGGCAGTTGGTGGATTGTGGAGAGTGAGCATGAGTTGCTATGGTGGATGCAGGGACTAAATAACAAAAATATGAGAAAACAATTTACATGAGGTAACATTAATGAGAAGTAGGATACAATAAAACATTTGATGGTGTAATAACAAAGTAAACATGGTTTTAAGTACCTTGAGAGGATGGGCAGTTGGTGGGCTGTGGAGAGTGAGCATGAGTTGCTATGGTGGATGCAGGGACTAAATAACAAAAAGATGAGAAAACAATTTACATGAGGTAACATTAATGAGAAGTAGGATACAAAAAAACATTATTTGATGGCATAATAACAAAGTAAACATGGTTTTAAGTACCTTGAGAAGATGGGCAGTTGGTGGGTTGTGGAGAGTGAGAATGAGTTGCTATGGTGGATGCAGGGACTAAATAACAAAAATATGAGAAAACAATTTACATGAGGTAACATTAATGAGAAGTAGGATACAATAAAACATTTGATGGTATAATAACAAAGTAAACATGGTTTTAAGTACCTTGAGAGGATGGGCAGTTGGTGGGCTGTGGAGAGTGAGCATGAGTTGCTATGGTGGATGCAGGGACTAAATAACAAAAATATGAGAAAACAATTTACATGAGGTAACATTAATGAGAAGTAGGATACAAAAAAACATTATTTGATGGCATAATAACAAAGTAAACATGGTTTTAACTAACTTGAGAGGATGGGCAGTTGGTGGGTTGTGGGGAGCAATGCTTTCTGTGGTGGGTGCCAGAACTAAATACAATTTTAAGAAATCAGAGAATACATAAGGAAGCAATAATGAGGAGTATGCTACAAAAAATAATATTTGATGGTAGAATAACAACTAAACATCATGGTTTTAAGCACCTTGAGAAGATGGACAGTTGGTGGGTTGTTGACGTTCAAGATCAATTGCTGGTAGGTGCAGAACAGACAATGGTTATAAAAAAATAATAAAAGCCAAAAATATACTAGTAAATTGTGTGATAACAAAGTAATCATGGCATAAGTACCTTCAGCGGAAAGGCAGTCAGAAGGTGGCTGAGGATCCTGAGGACTGGCTGTGGTAGGAGGAGGACCTAAATATTAAAGACATCAGAAAAGAATACATAAAACAAACAAAATGAGGACTAGAAATAACATTAGTTTACTGCGTCATAGCAAAGTTAAGGTGGCTCAAAAAAGTAATATTTCACTGAGAAGTCTGGGCTCTAGCATGCAATTTAGCGCTAAGCCTCATGGTCACCGGAGGAGTCCTGAGAAAGTCCCCAAGAGTTCAAGTTTGCAAAGCTCACAACAAACATGGTGGAACGAAGTCTATGTTTCCACCTAGTTCAATGAGGTGTTTGGCATATCACTTGTTTTTATCTTCGAAAACAGCCATTCTTCAGGCAATTCCAAATGAAAAAAAAAATCCTTTTAAACTGCTTTGCTGGAATATAAATAAAAATTGCAGTTGATGTCAGTTGATGTTGTGATCAATTGTGCCGGCTATCAATAGATAAAAAACAGCATGAAAAAAGTACTCTTCAAGTTTTCCTTGTTCCTTTTACTACTAGGTCAGTCTCGCCTTCGGGTATTTTTAGTACTCTTCTTCTACAAAGGCAGAATGCATGTGTGAAATTTTAACAAAAACTGTGGAGTGGTATTTTTCCAATCTTGAAATTTCCATTTTTTTAAATGTCAGCAAAATCTACCGTAACTGTGCATAATTTTTTCTAATTTTCCCTGTATCTTCTTGTGTGTGTAATAAAAAGATTTTTATAAAAACAAATACATTGTATGGGGTCACTGGCTTACTTTTTAAAATAGAAGCAATTGATGGCAAAAAGAGGGTCAAGTTTGTTGCTATGTATCAGAACAGTACTACCTTAATTATGACTTAAACTCAACAAAAGGTACAGTGGAGAGTTACCTTAAAAAAAATTGCACAGCAATTCAAAATGTGCAGTTCCAGGCTTGAAAAATTGCACCTAGCTCTAAAAGTCTCCAAAAAACAGAACACTGTCTTTTTTTTTGAGCCACCTTTAGATGGCATTACACACCTTGAGATGAAAATGAAGAGATTAAGCATTTGGACACTACGAGACATCAATATAATTAATTAATGATCAAATATAAGATGAATGAGTAATCAGTGATTAATTGTGTGAGAACAATGAGAAATTGATGTGCAATAAAAACCCAAGAATTTTGTGGTCTATTGATTTCTCACCAATGTCACTGATTTTTTAAAGTGTTTGTTTCTCTGAACCTCTTGTTTTCTGTTAACAACAGATGTCAGGTAGACAACTGCAATACTAACTGGCTCCTATTCAGTTATACAAAAATTAATATTATGGTTTGATGCTCTATTACACTGAATAATCAATGAAATAACTATTAAGTAATTGATGATTGACTGACAGGTTGGACTCCCATTGAATAGTCATCCATAACTCACCGATCACTGGCAAAAATCAATGTCTAATCAGCTGATTTAAACCCTGGATAAGACATTATTAATAATATTATTTTCTTATGACAATTTCAGATATCATTGAATATGAACAGCGATATAAGTTTAACAAGATTCACATAGGGCAATAAAAATCATTAAGTTCTCACCATATTGTACACTGAATGCCTCAAACATGTCTTTAACTGTCTGGGCAAAGTCTGAATTGCTCCTTACAAATTCTTCCCCATGTCCAGGGGTGCCATAGTAATAAAATTATTTCCCAGTTCCATGTTTGGCCCGGTAAAAAACTGCAACATCAAAGCCTGACTTGACATGCAATATATCAGCCTGAAAAATATTGGGGGTTCACAGTCAATTAATAAGAAACAGTACAAAATAAACACTTGTTTCTGTAAATGTAGTGCCATGTACTGCATTGTTCTTTTAGCAAAAACAAGACAAAATCTTACTAAGCTAAATGTAGTTTTACCCTCTTCTCCAGAAGCTCTCTCTGGATGGTTGCATTGACCTTTCCCATCTTATGAAGGTGCTCTCCATCCTTTTCCTTCTTTTTAAATTCAAACAAACAGCCAGCATTTTTGCAACGCTTGCTGGCTATGGGGCTCTCAAATGAGCAATCAGGACACCTCTGTTGAAAGAATAAAGTTAATTGTCCAAATAATTTAATTACCATAAGATTCAGGTTTCTTGAGATAATAAATTAAAGCTACTCCTAATGTAATGTAAATAGTTGATGTATATGTATGTATCTACTGTTCCAACTTGACGCTTAAAAGACTCTAGATACCGAACTGCAAGAGCACTAGCGGTTACACCCAGTCTTGACTTGGATAATGCATCTAGTCTTCTTTATCTCATTATTGTAATCTTTTGAACTATTATAGACCCAATGGGAATTGTGGAAAACCCTTCCAAGCCTCCTTAGGTGACTGCAAGGGCCCAGCATTCTGCAATCGGTTATCCCCCATTGGGCTTGATAACTTTTTGCTCTCTCAAATTATGTAAATTAATGGCTTATCCATTTTGAAATCACGGGTTATCCTTGCAATGAGATTAGCTCTCACTGGTGTGATTTAATCACAAATTGCACTATCTTTTGCTGTAAATCACCATCTTTTCCTCAGCCAATGAAAATGGGACAGTAAAACAAAACAACCAATCAGATTTGAAGGTTTTTTTTAAACTAACCAATCTTATTACAGGTTAATGTAAGATTTGGCTATTAAATAATGTGATTTCAAAATGGATCTAATAAAGCGGCAATTGAACATCGGATCACAAAATTTTGGTCTGAAATCATACTTGTGATTTCAAATTGAACTCGCACCTTTTGCTTGTTTGATTTTGAAATCACGCGTATGATTTCAAATCTAATAATATACATGAAAAAATATCTCAGTTCTGATAGGTTAAGATGAATGCAGTTTTCAGTTAATTCAGTGCAGAAGAGAGTGAATTCAGTGCAGAAGAGGGTTAGTTCATGGAAAGGAAAGAAACAAAGGCAAGGAAAGAAACAAACCAGACATTCTGATTGATTACAATGATTGGTCAATGTCAATGTCAAGGTCAATGTCAATGTACATGCCACTTGTAGGGTTTGAATAAATTCTTTTTGCACCTGATGCACGCGCTTTTCTTCTGCATAGTTATGAGAAGCTACCTCGTCTTTTTTTCATGTATATCATTAATAGATAATCACATGATTTTCTCTTGCAATTTGGAATAAATAAGCACTTGTAAATTTTTTAGAAGACCACAAATCGCACTTGCCCTATGGGCTCATGCATTGTTAGTCTTTGAAAAATTACCTCATGCTTATTTTATTCCAAATTGCATTTGAAATCATGTGATTACCTATACAAAAAAATTGCAATCCACTCAGTTCAATTACCATTATTCATCATATTTGGTTCAGTTCTTGAGCTAACAAACCCAAAAATAATTCCATTAGTGAACAGTTTGATTAAAATAAGGGCGACTGGAAAAAAAAAACTCTATGACAATTTTTTGGGAGCCCTTCAGGCTCCAGTTTTTAAAAGTTAGCAGCCCAGGCCAATTGTTTTCTTTGGAGCCCAGTTGGGAACGAAAGAACCAATTAGGTGCCCACAATTAAGTACTGTATTAAAAAAAGAGAAAATAGAATTCTACTTATCTATCTTAACAGTCATGCCTAATTAGATTCTCAATGTTTCCACTCGTAGCCCCATTCCTACCACAACCAGACACCCTCTCCAACTGACAGCCATTTTGAATTTTTTTTCAACAAGCACCCAAATTTATTCAAGCCATCACCAACAACCAGGCTCTCTATGTTTTTTATTTGAGGACATTTATGTATGCCTTCAGTTGCTGGGTGACAAAACATAGGACGTACATATAAATAAATAGTTTCTGGAGCATACTTCTCCTTCAACCCTCTAAATCACAAACATAACAGAATTTCTCCTTGCAATATCAATACAATGTCATGCAAACACACGATGAAAATAGAAAAAACTATCAACAACAGGATTATCAGTTGATCCCATACCAAATTCTCCAAACTCACAACATATGAAAAGTATGACAGACAGTAAGGAGAAATAGTACTGTCAGGAGAGATTTTAGTGTCCTATACAGGTGAAAATTTTTAGTACACAATTCTGTGTGTTCACTTCCTTTACATTTGTTTAAAAGTATGTCTGGTTTGCAACTGAGCTTTAGCTGGCAAATCAGCTTCTTTTCCTTATTCTGTTTCCCTAGCTAAAAGTTTGTAACTGCTGTGATAATCTCATTTGATATTTGATAAAAGTTACTCACTATTAAAACTGTGATGGTTGCTATCCTTTTTTGATCACCCAAACCAGAAAGTTTAAGTAAATTAGATGTGATTAAGCTCCTCAACTGTCAAGGCCTCTAATCCTTCAGAATCCTTCACTCTATCCAAACCCACTCCCCCCCTTCCATCACAGACACAAAAACTCCAACACCAACTGTGAAATAAGTGTCAACATCTTTTCTTTTTAAATAAATGAGAGCAAAATGAATATTGAGAAAATATGATTAAAACAACAGTATTGTTTTCAAATACCTTTGCTTTTTGTGCATATTTTAGTTTATATTGTGCTGGTAAGTTTCCTTGTGTAAATAACTTATTCAGCAGACAAGAGTACAGGCCACTTGCAAAAGCCTCTCCAAAGGAATGAAAAGCTACTGCTACACCAATAACAAATGATGGCTCCAAACTTGGCACAAAAGTCTGAATTTGCTGTACAGTTTACATGTGTCAGTAAACAGCTTTATTATCCAACTACACTCCATGAAGTACAAATAATGCTTTCAACAAGTACAAATATCAAGCAGTATTTGTACTCCAGAGAACCCATTAGACAGGTTTTCTTGCATTGCCCAAGCAAGGAATTGGATTGAAGTTCCAAACAAAAATGGCTGATGATTTCAATCACTTTTCTAATGACAAAGAGTTGGGATGGCTGGCAAATATTTATCCAAATTTACTAGATAAACCGAACAAAGAAAAGCAGTTAGATGACAATGAAGTTTCATCATTTATTACAGAAAATAGAAATGTCAGCAACATGACAACACGCCAATTCCATTCTGCTTTGCATACTTCTGTCACGCACTCCCCTTAAATAAAAGTCTGCGAAATTTGCCTGCAGCGAAAGAACAATTTGGCATGCTAGATAATAAATAACTTATTAGATGTTTTAGTGTGTGGTAGCACTGCATATTTTTACTTGTTATTTGTATTTTAACTGACCCTATGGGCTCATCAAAATATGGTACAACCCGTCGAGTACTCAGCAATACTACAAAACAAAACGTATAATAAATACATACATTAAGTCTGCATGAGCAAACCTCAAGGATTTTTCCACTGTTTCATGTGTGACTTTGAACTACATTTTTCTTTGTTTGCAACTACATGAGCCTTCATTTTCCTCTGTTGTCTCATTTATATGCACACCAAGATGTCAAATAATTAAATAAATAAATAAATAAATACGTAAATTGAAGCTCCCCCTAAGAGGCTCTTCAGCCACAATGTAAACTAACCAAGTGCTTAAAAATCCCCACTGGCAGGAGGCAAACCAGTGGGCTATTTACAGAGCGCAGCCGAGGAGTTGAACCAGGGGCAACCGAGAAGAAATCCAGTGAGTGGCAGGGTGGAGGACTTGAACTCAGGACAGTACAGTGGATTACAAGTCCAGCACCCTAACCACTCAGCCATGCCGCTGAGGGAAATTTAAGTAACTGCCCTGGGTAGTTACCAAAATTTGGAAAACATTAAAAAAGGGTTAGTTTTTCCTAAAAATTTTATAATTTCTTCGATGGTCAATGTTTTTCAGCAAGGTTGCTTTCATTGTTTTGGGGTTGTTGTACAAAATAAAACCATTATTCAGCTGACTCGTGCGTTTTCCAGTTCATTGACACTAACAGACCACTGAAATGACTTACAACGAACGTGCGTAACAGCGTTCGATGTTATCTTAAAAAAAAGAAACTTTGCCCTTTTTATCACAAAGAAGCAATCGCTTGCTTCGTTGTAAAATTAAGGATTTATATCACTTGTGTTTACAGAAGTTACAGAAATTTCTCTCGTCGCTGCACAACTCGGGAAATTACTGCAACTTCTAAAAAACACGCGTGAAGTTAACTTGTTCCCACGTGATTATCTGTCCAATTCGTTCTAAACATTGAGCGCGAGCCTGCCCACTTTCAAAAAGGACCTGCGAATATTTGACAGTTTTTCTCACCTGTGCCAATAGTTTGAGTTTTCCATGGGTGAGCTATGAGTAACTGTTGATATTTGGCCCAAGCTCTCACGAGAATCCTCATTGCAAACTCCTTTTTCAAGGTGATACAAAATGCAACACTGTTCCCGCCATGTTGGAAACCGAAGAGCCTTGGGTCAAGAATGACAAGTTAGGAGCCTTCGCTCCAAACTCAAAATAGCCAGCGTCAGTCCATTAAGGTGTCATTGTAAAAACAGCGAAGTGTCCAAAATCGCGCACAGTATAAACTCAAGCTTCGAATTCGAGCTTAGCCTGGGTGCTGCATTTTTTCGGTTCTTCACTAAAGAAGGGCTATTGCTCCATTAAATGAACTAACTAGATGTCATGACCAAAATAGCTTATTATCAGACCCTAAAATTAGATTTAAAAAGTTTATTAATGGCGGATGTTCTGGGGGTATGAAAGAGGAGGGAGTGACATTCACTCAAGAACCCCTTCAACTATGCACCGAGGGAAAAACGAAATTAACTTCAAATCTAAACGAACGATTGGCGCCCATTCAATGTGATTAATCGAGTGAGTAGCTGAGGCATTCTTTTCTCATGTTCACTTCTAGACTGCCCCTATTGTGAAAGTTTCATCATCTTGAAAGATTGTGATGACGAGTTCGAAACGCAAAAATGTCTGCCAATGGATGTTTACTTCGTGAAAAAAAATATGTGGCTCTATATAGTTTCTTCGGCGCGCGAAGCATGGGTACGAATGGCGCGAGCGCGCGAGTATTTAAAAGAAAAACAAAAATAAACATGGCGGCAAGACTTTTTATCGCGAGTCGCGTTCCACTTACAAACTCCTAAAAACGTGTTTGAAAATACACTTCTTTCTTCGTCTTCTCTTGACGTGGTTAAACTGAGGAGTCAATTCGCAGCATTTATTGCGCCCATATCAGAGAGGGTAGACGGTCGTCATCGAACGCGAAGGAAGTCGCAGCGTGGTCACGGTGCACTTTTTATGGTTGGAGGCTTCGCTTTGAGCTCCATGGGCAATGATACACAGAAAACAGCTGGAGTGTCTGCAGAGGTGCAACTGACACGGGAAAAACAACCACCAATGCGTGAGGAAAGGGGTCGGTTTTCACAAAGAAAACCCACTCGAAGTGGAAACGTGGATGACAGAACTCGTGGGATAAAGGAGTGGAGGGCGAAGAGGAAATTAGATTTTAAAGGAGTGGTAGAAGATTGGTCGCCACCGAAAAAAAGAGAAACCCGTTTAAGTCAGGTGTAGTTTAAATTTTGTTTTCACTATGCGTGGCACCAAGCAATTCGCCCCATACAAACGACTCATTCATGATATAAACATCACAAACGACCGAAAAAGAACAACCTAGCTTTACCGACAGACCGAAACAGACCAATCACGAACGACTTACGTCACTTGAGTCTTACAGCCAATAACATCACGGCAAAACCAACCGATCATTTCACACGAACTGGAATAAGAACATTCTACTGTCAACAATCACTCACTTGACTCTGATGATGACTTCCCCACAGGTTGTCGAAACGTCAGTCACTGCCACCGACAACAGTCCTTCTCAGGACTACACTCACCCGGACGATCAGACTACACCTTCACAAAATATATGAACTTCATATATTTCATTGTATCTGATAATAAAATGCTTTTCGCAATACATCGATTGTAAGGACCTGAGAGAATGTTATGTGTTGATATGTTCTAAAGGTACTGCTCAATCGAAGATTTTTCCTTTGAATTATCAACACAACGTCACGCGATCTTATGGTCGTGAAGTCATGTAAACAACGTTGGTGAAATTATATATCGCCATGTCTTGTAAATGCAACAAATTCGTTCTTTCTTTGCTTCTGAACGGTCTATTTTAGAACTTTTTTTCGATAAAGAGATATTTCTTGGTTATTTTGCCACGTATTTCATTCGTAGCTTTTGGTTAAAAGAATGTATTATACAGTTTACAGTAGATATTTTGAACTGCGGTATTAGATACGTATGATGCACGATCCTCGCAGTAGATAGCGCTATTTATGCAATAGCGAAAATCAGACCTGCAAAAAAAAAATAATAATAAAAAGTAAAAAAAAAAAGGCCTATATGGGATTCGAACCACTGACCTCTGCGATACTAGTGCAGCGCTCTACCAATTGAGCTAACAGGCCAACTGGGAGTAGGCCGTTAAGTTGATTCGTGAAATTGATAAATCAGATACAATGAATAGATAGAGTTCATATATTTTGAACTGCAGTATTAGATACGTATGATCCTTGTTAGAACTCCATATATTCATTGTACCCGATAAATAAGTTTTGTTCGCTAGTTGAAGTGAGTCATGACCCAAAACAAGTAACACTTCCTCTTTCAATCAGAAAACGTATTTGAGAAGGGAGGCATAACGAAATATTACTGTCGATAGTTGGAATTTTCTCCCAACGAACCTGTGACCCGTGAAATTTTAAGGTGGCTCGTACCGGTTATCGTCTTTTTGATGGTTTGTAACTTTGAAAGAATACAACTGAAAGACTTACCAAGGCCAGTTGAACACTTTTACGGGGTTGAATTATATAATCATTGGTTATCCAAAAACTAGGTGTCATTTCGTCACTAGCAGTTTCCATGGCAACGCTTTCATAGGCTTATTCAGACGCATTTTTTAGCTTGTGGCTTAAATAATTCGAAAACTAACCTGGTGACCCCATGATTTTTTTTCTGTGATTGCCTTTGGCACTTCAAAAGGAAAATGCACAAAGATTTTTAAAAAATTATACGTGGCGGAATTTCAGAAAATCTAGAAAAAAGGCAATTTTCAGACATCGCAAATTTCCTTCCGTAGAACTTTCTATTTTTTTTTCTGATGATTCCTTTCGACGTGAGATACGTCGTTATTATCATATTGGAACAATAAAAGAAGGGGTCACCGGACTTGTTTTCATGCAATAGCTTTCGTGAGTTTAGCAATTTCCACGCGCGTTCTCGCGCATTTAAAAATCTGGCCCCGGTTGTTCGAAGGATGGATAACGTTATACACTGGATAAATCTCTATCCGGTGGATAGCGCAGTACGTTTTGGTAACACTTATCCGCTGGATAGCGATTTATCCGTTGGATAGCGCTATCCGCCCTTTGAACAACCGGAGCCAGGATTATAAAATCGACATTTGCTCATGATCTGTTATAGCTACCGCTGACAATTGCGTGTGTTCGCGCGCGCGCCTACGATCAGCTGATGTTTACAGACGTTTACTGCTAATTAAGAAAATCATTAAACAGCTGTCAAAGATAGCCTCCCGGGCTCATCTTAAAAATCCTACACACGACTTCTGGCTGTATCATATTATTTTCTTTTAAGTTTCAAAGTCCTCTTCCACTTCAGGTAGATTATCCTTCACTTGAGTTCTTCTTTTTTCGCCGTCGCAAGATTTCATATCAGTTGAATATTTCTTTTAAATGTAAAGTGAAGCAAACCTTTACTTCTCCAAAAATCGTCTTCTTTATCTTAGTTTCTATCTCCTGCATTCACAGTAGCCGCTCAACACATCAAATACAAGCTCTTAGGTAAACTTCTCACAAAAGTAGAAAGAAATTCAATGTGCCGCCATCTTTATTTTGAATTTTCATCTTTTGATCTCGCGCTTCTTTCGCACGTTTCTCTCGCGCGCGTCACGCAAGAGTGACCTGTTCCCCGTGCGAGGAAACTGGTACGAGCCACCTTTAACGTGACATGATATTTTTAGCATTACAATGTTTTAAACTCTTATGCAATTCTGTGTCATTTACAACAAAAATTTTCGATCTGCTCTCGTACTGTCTACCAATGTCCTCGTTGGGATATAAAAGAAATCCTTTAATACCCATGTGGTCTCTCAGGAAACAGTTTTCTTTCCCATGGATTCAGTCGTTGAATTATCATCATCAGAATCTTTTTTCTAAGAGATGTTCATCGAACTGACCATGATAACAAGTGAACGCTTTATTAGTGTAAAGCGAAGAACTTTCTAGCCTCGCACGTCTTGCACCTTAAAACTGCGGCAATTTTTTTGTGCCAAGCCGAAAAGCTTCCCAAACTTGTTTTGTCTCTTTGAACCTTCGAGATATCCGCGGATATTTTCACATTTCCACATTTCCACACAGAGATATGACTTGCCTGCTACATCATGGACAAAGAAAAGGTTTGCAAACGTACACTTTTTGACGAAATTTGCCAAGTCTTTGTTTATTATCTAGCTCGACTGTCGATGACGAACAAACAACTTGCCTCCATAGGGACAAGGGCCCAGTTGTTCGAAGACGATCAGCGTTAAATTTTTTAGTCCAGGTTACTTTATTTCTCTCTGCAAGAGCTTTTTTGGTATTTTTTTAAGAGTATCCAGTCATCGAACTTTAGACTAAAAAAATCATGCTGTTTTTTTTTTCTTTGAATGCTTTCAGGTGTGAAATCAAATTTCACACTAACCCTGGGTTATATTAATAACTTAGCTTTGTGATATATGTTCAGTTCTACAAGAACAGAATTTGTATTGTTATTAACGCTCAGCTTTTGCTCGTTTGCTATGTTCATCCGCCGGATGGATAACAAAGTACATAATATCTGCTCTCTCGGGAAACAGTTGATTTTTTTCCTGGCCTTCGAATCTCAATGTTTCCCTCGGAAGCAGACATTAACTGCATATTTCTTCATGGTACGAATTCAAGCGCAAGAACTGCGTGAAGACCATGATGCATTGGACGATTTTCGTGTTTGCATCCTATGCATTTGGCCTGGTCCTAACGGCTAAAAGTACGTTTGAGTTCAATTTGTTTCTTTCTGAAGCGTTATACGGCATTCTTAAATCTGAAATTTAGAGCTTAGCTTCTCTTTCACAATTACGTATACCGTCAGATAATCACGAAAGCACAAACTGGCTGTTAAAACTTGATTAGCATCCAAAGGCTTCCGAAAAAAAGTTTCACGACTGGGTCCAACACGAGCGTCCAGTAGGCTTTTTAGGGATTGTTGATTTTCATTGTAACTTGAAAGAGTGGTGGAAGAAACGTGTTCTTAACTAAGTATGCTTTTCCCCTATACTCCTGGGGCGTCTGCATTTGAGTTTGGCCTCGTTACCTGTTTAGTTGGTGCATCCACGAGAGATACACCAGAAGTAGTTGTGTAATTTGCACACTCATTTATTCCACTTTCAGACAGTTTCTTACTATTTCTTTTCTTATAATTCCAAAAAATGGAGCCCAGTGTTGTCTTTGTTGAAAGATACATATGGTCCATACGATCCATTCACACGGCGTAAGGACTCGTTCCTCTATAATTTCTCAAGAAAATGGCAGGTTTTACAGAGGAAAATTCGTCCGTTTAGGAAAAAAACAATCTCGCCCACAAGGATTTCTCGGTCGCCCAGCTTCTCCGGAAAACTAAACCGAGAAACCTTATAGACGAGGTGAGAACAAACAACCTCACTCGTCCCCGGTTGTCTGTAACTTTACATTCAGAAACTTTCTTGAAAACGGCAACTTTAGCTTGAGCTTATATCCACAAAATGAAAACAAACCATGGGAATTTTAAAAATGCCGCCAATTTACCATGGTAATGTTGCTATAGAAACATTGTCCTGCCCGTTCCTTTGCGCGCGTAAAATTTCTTGCGTATTACAAGCATGCGCACTCATTTTACCGCTCTGTTCCTTGTCTTTATAACTTTTGCACATGCACAGACTTTTTGAACGTTGCGTTCCTATTGTGGAACTAATTTCTCAACTTTTTGTCATTGCACACATAGTTATTTACTTAAAGTTGCCATCATGTAACAAAAGGAGGAAAATTGACGGAATTTGCAGGCAGCCACTTGTGAATGTTATAATGATGATAATGATGATAATAATAATAATAATAATAATAATAATAAGAAGAAGAAGAAGAAGAAGAAGAAGAAGAAGAAAATAATTTATATAGCGCCATTTTTAATGAGCTCAGTGGCTCATGTTAACAATATTTTGAGCTGACAGTATTCAAAATTTTGACTCACTCTCTAGGGGACCGTAGATTACAAATTCCGGCGATAGGTGAAATCAGAAGGTTACAAAAGTCAGCAGGCCAATGTTAGGCAACCTTAATGGAGAAGCCGACGCTTGGGATCTTTCCTGATTGTTTCCAGGAGATATCTTGAAAAGTTAATCGCACAAAATTACAGACTTTAACTTTTGGGCATCTAATGAGAATGAAGGACGGTCGAGGGTGATTACACACTGACAAAGCTGTTAATCCTCTGCCTCCCCTGATACCTCTCTTGGCTTTTCCAGTTACACTGGCAGGTTAAGGGCAAAACTAGGCGCTTACCATATTAACTAAAACGAGCTCGTGAAAATGAAAGAATATCAACTTGTTCCAAAAATTTTCTTTTTGCAAAAGCAACTTACAGCAATAGGGATCGCTATGTTGGTGGCGGTTGCATCGCCAGAAATCGAGGACATTTTGCTCCCGCATTCATTGGTCAGCGGATTGGAGTCGGATGAAAACAAAGATAGTGGTTAGGACAAGTTCCATATTAAATATGGAGCGATTTAAATTCTATGGACCTTCTTTATGGAGAAAAAAGGAAAAAAAATAGCTTTGAACATATCTCTCGGTATGTTTAAGGCAGAGCGACTTATAACAATTTGCTGACTGATGTAATGAAAGGGACAATCTGTACAATGCTTCAATGTCCATTCAAACTGGCTTTATTTGTAATCGTCTACGGATGTCAGACATTTTGGAAATTGTAGCTTAAACCACTTGCATTAAATTATGGGAAAATCTAGGCAAATCTTACTTGAAAAGGGCTTTTTCTCCCAGTTGAAAACACAGTTCAACGAACGTACGATGCAGATCTCTTTGATCTGCTTCCTAATTTTCGCGCGAAAAAATAAATTTGTTCAAGGCAACTTTAGTATGAGAGGGTCTGGATTGAGTTTATTTCCCGTCAAACATTGCTGAATAAAAAAAAACAAATATGGCGACAGTTTAAAGGTTTCGCAGAGGGTTTTTCTTTTAACGCTTTCCCTTCTGGTGCGTTCTCAAGGATCGTCTCAGATCACAGACTCCACAGAGCAAAAATAGCAATTTTCAAGCTCTTTTGGAAGTATCTTATTGTCAAGAAATGTCTCTTTTTATGGACGATTTGCTTACTTCGAACTTCCCTTTATTCAATGCGAGTCGGAGCTAGTTGACTTCTTGGAGGGTTGCTCCTCAAATCGACGATCCTTTGCCATGGATTACGTTATATTTGAGACAGACTAGAGGTAATGGCTAGCCTCGAATATCGAACATGGCTGACATTGCTGGAAGTAAGTAGACAAACAGCTTTTGAATTATTTTTATGCTAGAAGTACAGCTTAATCTCTACTGAACTTGTTTCGAGTCGGAGCTAGGGAATACTCTGACTCGTATTTGTTGTATTTTGGATTTTTGTGGAAATCCCATACATTTCCTTACACGATTTCGCCGCCATTAATTCCTCAATACGCACGCGCGTCCGGCATCTTGACCCAAATTTCTGGCAATTGTTGCTGTTATTTTTACTTTCTCCAATTAAAATTACAAACCATGGCGTGTTCGATTTCAGTTCCCATAATTTCATTAATTGTACCGTGTATTATCATGTTGAAAGCGAGCCGTTTAACCCGTACATAACGCCTGAAAACACATTTTGAAAACCGTGTTTTTGAGATAGAAGTGGGGGAATTAATTATCAATCTAATGAACCAGGTATTTTTTTTATGATTAATTTTCAAACATCTAGTCCAACCGATATTGTTTTTTGGAAAATGAATGACTTAGAGTTGATCAAACGATATTCCAAGGGATGAAAGCATCGGAAACATACAGTCTAAGCACTTTAAAGAAGGAATTTTGTTTTTCAGGCATGAAACGGCAGTCTTTATTTAAAATTAAGCATATGTGCACATCTTTGATATTGTTATGATACACTTTGCAAAATATCTTCAATAGACCAATATTCATAAGAAAGAGAAAAGCACGTAAGATTTGACTGCTTACAGCTTAACTTACCGCCTCCCGGTTAGCTCAATTGGTATAGTGCCAGACTGTTGTGCGGGAGGTCGAGAGTTCAAATCCGGCCAGACCAACACTCAGGGTCTGTAAATAACTAACTAGAAAGTGCTGCCTTTGTAATAATTTCTGCAAACGGTTAGACTTTCTAGTGTTCTCGGATAGGGATGATAAATGGAGGTCCCGTCTCACAAGCCCTTATATGTGAGAACCTTACGCCCTTATACGCCCTTATATTAAAGAACCCACACACTCCTCGAAAAGAGTTGGGCACGTAGTGCCCGGTGTTGGGGTCTATCTTTTTGCAGTGTCTATCCAGGGTGAATTGCACTAACCCTTCAAAACAAGCAAACTGTATAACTTATATCTGATTTCTGTAGTTTTTTCTTCCTTTTTAATAAATGTAATATACTGAGTTAATTCTCCTTGGTATTAAAGACGCGTGGCAGCAAACATCAGGGCCTTACTCAACACAACTTTATTTTGCTGAGTAATTTGGGTATTTGTATAATTTGCGAGGCACTATGGGTACTCATTCAATACATTAAAGTGAATGATTATTATGGTATACGTTAACTGAATGGTTGTCAGAAAGCAAAGTCATTGAGAGTTAGCTCTCCGAAATCTTATGAGAGTTATCGTTCTTTTTAAAAAAACATGTCTTGTACTGATTTGATATTATACCACGAAAAAGCACGTAACGTTTTCTGTTGATAGCTACACTCATTCTTGACTTGAGAGTATTTAAATGTGTTTTTGCATGTTTTACCAATATCTGTCACAGTACTTATTTGGTTAACTGAATGTATACTAACAAGGAAAAGTTTTTGCACGTTGTCTGACTTTAATCGTCAAGATAATTTGGATATATCAACAAAGTTGAAATGGTAAATTGACCACAGTAACGATTATAAAAGCTGACATTTCAAGCGTTAGCCCTTCGTCGGAGCGAATAGAGGAATTGTTGGTTGTGTGTGCTTTTAAAGGCAGAAAATGGAGCTACGTTATTGGTGGGAACATGGCAATGAAGGTGTTCTCGGAATCAGTCACCTAGTCTTCTACCTGTTTCGCCAATGTATATCTTTTTGCAATAAGTGCAAGTTATGCAATAGATTACATTGGCGGAAGTGCATGTGAAGTGATCAGTGATCTTAATGGATGGTTTAGGTCCCGATATTTTATCAGTGTTGTGAATAAAAGGACACATTTTGCATCGTGCATGAGTGCATTTAAAAGTGCCTGGTTGATCATTAGTCTGAAAAGAACTTCTGACCAAAAAATTGCCTATGTTTTTGTCGCGTTTGAATGAAATGAGCAGAGGCTGCGAAAGATAGTGCTTGTCTCTGGATCATTTTGAAGTAATTAAAAGCTTTAAAGAGTGATGGATTTAACTGAGTGATGGAAAGGAATGACAAGGACACATCGAAACCAGTCGCTAGACATTTTAGTTTACCTAATCATTCTAAGCAACATATGGCAAACTGCGGTCTTTCCTTACACTTAGGTAGCACGGAAAGCCGTAAAAATCTTGAACAAAAGCTCATTTTTCAAACCGGCAGTCTAAATCCCACAGGATCAATGAAAGCTTTTCATTCCACTAATTTATTCTTGTTTTTCTCGTTGCAATGTTCCCACCAATAACATAGCTCCATTTTCTGCCTTTAAAAGCACACACAATCCACAATTCCTCCATTCGCTCCGACGAAGGGCTAACGCTCGAAACGTCAGCTTTTGTAATTGTTATGGTGGCTAATTTACCATTTCAACTTTGTTGATATATCCAAATTATTTCATTACTCCCACCGACGCAGCCCCAAACAGTTTCTTTCAAAACTATCAGCCTTTAATCGTCAAGGTTTTTCTTTAATGTAAATTTAAACCTGTCATATTTTTTCATATTTTTATATTTTTTTTTTTTTTTTGGCTTTTTTGACCAAAGAAACTCATTGTGACAACCAATTTGTGCTTTTTGCAATCACGCGCAAAATATACAGGAAATTGATAATTTAAATTTATTCAAGCAAATAAAGTAACTCTGCAGTAAAAATGAGTCATGATTTCTCTATCTGGTGACTTAAAAAGCCCCACTGTGGGATTTTTGTTTGGATGGACAGGGAGATGAGTTGAATCAATTCATTTTCCACGTATATAACCACTTATTTCTTCACTGAATAATGTATTTGCAGCAGAATTCCTTAATAGAATGGGCTGAAAACTGAAAAAAAATTGATGCAATTAAGAATTCAATACAAAAAGAGTATAAGACTGGAGTTTTCTAAAGAATGAAAGAATATAGAGCTAAAAGAGGGCGGATGCAAAGTTCAGTTAAAGCTAAAAATCGTTTGGCCTCGATCAACAACGTTTTCTATATTGGACTTCAGGACCAATCTTACACTTACATTTCGCAGTTTGTTTGGGACAAGACAGCAACAAGTCACATAACACGAGAAGCCCACTTAATTACGAATGTGGTCCAATACTCAGAAACAATTTACAATACACCACTTGAATAAAGCCCTTGAAGTATAAAATTTGATTAATCGCAGCACTGCATTCATTCGAGAGAAGCTACTCACTGAGAGCAAAACTTGTCAGAGTTTTGTTACATCCTTGGCCAACAAACAGACATTAACATCATGAAGACTTACAGTTTTTTTGTTAGTTTTATCTTTGCCATTGCCATGGCGAATGGATTTAGCACAGAAGAACATGTAAAACGTTTCTTTTGCCCTGAGCATAGAGCACTTCTGCCAGATTTGACCAGCTTACAGATCGAAGACCAGAATGCTGGTGCACGTGTTCCACAAAACAATGATTCTACCTGGTGTCTTGCCCACTGTGAGCCAGACTGCAAAAAGTTAGACCCGCCAGAATTTTTAACGGTAAGAAAATTTCTATTTCTTAATTTTTATTTATTGGTTCTGACGAAGGTTGCAATGCACTGCGAGTTTTTAAGTCTAATGAACGCGAGTTTTATAAGATTTCTAGTCTAAGACACTATACATGGCATTGGTGCTGCGCCTCTTTGGTGAAACTCATGAAAACTATAGGTATCGAATTTTAAAAAACTCTTCAAGTTGATGCATCTTTAGTTCCTCCTGAAAAGTTTCGATCTCTATCAGTAACATTCTTGGTCTTCTAAAAATCTCCTCTTGTTTTTATTGAACAGAAAAACGCCAGCTTCCATGAATTCCAAGAGATGACAATCAACTATGTTCTGGCTTCTGCTGTCGTCTTTAACAAAAGTCCATTGAACAAATGCCAGTTTATGTTGCTGTACTTGTTTGATTGCTGCCGAAGTTGTAATGCAGTCTACAAAAAAATAATGTATGGATCGAGATGGCGCTTTATACGGCGGTCCAGAGCATTGTTATCGTGAATCCTATAAATGCATGTGCATATGCATGGACAAGAACTCACTGCCAGAAATCGCCCCCTTCGCTGGACCTTAAGTTCCCGAAGAACTGTTTCAACTTTTCCTATGCTTCGGCATTCATATGCTGAGGAGTGTATCTTACCCATTCACTTTATTTCCCCCAATCAGTTCATCAACTGCATTGTACTTTGTTAGCGTTGCTTTGCAGTTTAAATCTCGAGAGCTTCAAGTACTTGCTTCCTTGTAATGAAGTTGTTGTAACCTATTGTCAAAATAAATGCTTGAAAATAAATTTGTTTTTGTCCCTAAAATGACTGAGCAAATAAAAAAATTACTTAAATGAAAAAGTATATGGAAATTTATATAAAAAGCTCTTCTTCTTTTAACCTCTCATCAAGTGCACCCTTTAGATACTTTTTGAAGCAGTTGTACTCTATTTAAAACACACAAAAAAACAACAACAAAAAACTCTTTATCTCAGTTTGACTAAAATGCACCATTTTTCCTCGGAACAGAGTGATATCCCCATCGAATGCAGGGAAACATCGACAAAGTGATATCTTTCTTAACTATCTAATTTAGTACAATCCCGATTGCTAAAATGCCTTCACTACAAAATTGTCATTTTCTCTTGTTAGATCACGACTATACAAGTATACGGAAAGTGCACAAACCTATACAATCTATGAATTTACTTGATATTCAAGAACACCTTTATTATTGTTTGCTGCCTTGAACCCTTTAAGGGAATAATAGAAAAAGGTGGCTTATGGATTGTAATAAACAAGATTGACTTGCTTGTTCTTAATACCAAACTGTTGAAGCAATATTACTGTGCACGGATGAACTTAATCTTGTTGCAGGCGATATTAATGTTACTTTTTAAAGTTCAGGTTGGACGTGTTCATAAAATTGAAACTGATTATACCGGGTCTTGTGGCTCAAGAATGATAAATATTGACAATAGACGCACCAAGTCAACTTCTGATGGTAGATCTTGTTTTTTGTTCTTTCCTATGATGCATATGGGCTCAGTGATGAATAGTTGAGATAGATATCAATAACATTCCTGTACATGCTAGCTCTCAAAACTAAAATGTCACACTTCGTTTATCTCAAGAGGTTTCCGGTCTTGTACTGTGCATGCCAGAATTAATAACATCAAATAACGTTTTTTAAGTAGATCGGTAATTTGGTGACAAATATAAGTTAGTTTTCAAAAGATAACTGGAAAAAAGCCAAGAAAAAGTCACACATGATATAATAAGGAAAAACAATCACAAACAAGGTGGTATTAATCTTAGCTTAAAACGAACTTTTTTGAAATATCTCATTTTTGACACAATTAACAAAATCGCGAATAAAAATGTTACTTTTTAAAGTTTGTATTCATCATTTCGTGTGTAAACAGCATTAAGAAAAAGCATGCGAGTACATGATAATATTTCATTGTTCAAGTAAAGTTATGCATGGTTGATCCTCCCCGAATAGCCAATCAAAAGGAAGTCACACTTAGTCAGGACATTACACGTACTGTTTATGCGATATAAAAGGTTTTTCACCCACCTAAACTCATTCAGTGTGTGGTTCGTTTTCTCGGACACATGTTCCAGTTGACATACTTCTTTCTCACCTTCCAGAATGAAATCGTATTTTTTATTTACTTTTTGGCTGCTTTGCTGTCGGCTACCCGAGGCCATTACGCTTCGGGAGATTTGTTAAACGACGAAGCGTTTGAAGCCCTCGAAGATATACGAGATGAACCCCGGCTGCCGACGCTTAACGAAGCGCTTATTGATGCGCCAATGGTTCAAGAAGACAGTCATAATATGACCTGTGACTGTGACACCGAGTGTGACAAGCTTCACGTGAGCAGGCTGCCGCACGATGTTCAGGTAGGTGGTTACTGCAAGGAAACGTTTGTGCATTCAAGAAAAGTCTAAGTATTGTGATACACTTCAAATCTTATAAATACGCTTGAGCAATAAATACCAACGGAAAAATTAGACAACTTGGACTTTTTATTTTAAAATCTGTTTCAACCCTCTTTCCATAATTTGTATATACTGTAGTTATATGTTGTTAGGGTGTAGGCAGAGTGCGTTCAGTTCACCAAGTGGGGTGAGTCAGGCTGTTTTATTGTTATACATCTTTCTTTTAGTTAGCAAGGGAGTGTATGTATGATGCACGATCCTCGCAGTAGAGAGCACTATTTATGCAATAGTGAAAATCAGACCTGAAAAAAATCAGGCCTGTACGGAAGGGAGTGTATATCATGCACCTTATGACCCTCCTACATGTAATTGCGCTCCTCAAGAAGTATCAGTGATGGCTCTCATCCAATGTCTTTTTATTAACATGCAGGACGAAGAAAAATACCTCAGCTGCGAAAACTACCTAGTGTTATGCCCTGATGCTGCTGCCATGTATCTGCCACGCCTCCCTGGTGCAAATGACCCAGCCAAGAAGTATGTGTCCAAACAGGTGTTCGACTCCTACCGAAGTTGTAACCAGCATTTTTACTCTTGTATCAGAGACTCTGGCAACAACTATGGTCTGTGCATGCGCGGGGCTTATAAATGTATGTGCGACTGTATTGATAACAAATCCTTCAACGAACTCCCTCACAAGCCCTGAGTCCGGCACGGAACTTTGTAACAGACACTGCTACCATTATCCTGTAATGTGACTCTCTTCAGTTGGAGTCTATCGATTTGTCTGCTTTGTGTTGGCGTTGTTCTCCACTCTAAGCCTTCCAGAAAAACTTTGTATTTTTAATTTGTTTTTCAGTGTTGTAACTTGTTTATTCGAACTATCAATTAAAACAATAATAATTATTAAAAACTGGATCATTGGATAATGCAATTCAAGACTTTTTATTGGCTTAACCCTTATGGTATATAAGCCGATATACCATGATCTAATATCTGTACATTGTAACATCCGGTTTCTTCTTACAAAATAAAGTCGAGAAGATTTGTCCAATATCTTGGGGGCGCTTTTTTTAATAAAGCAATTATTCCACTTGTGCTTGTTGGATATGGGATGATTATAGCCAACTCGATGCTACGCGCCTCGTTGGCTATCTATCATCTCATATCCAACGCGCGTTCGTGGAATAATTGTTAATTATAAAATATATTAGTCTCTTTATCATTTTGATTTTCAAATTATGAAGCCAACATTTGACTTAGATGATGAAGACGTGACAACAATTTTCCTCTGGATCTTGTATTCCATTCACTATACCAACCCTTTCCCTGCTTTCTAGCTCATCAGCTGCTTGTCAGAATGCGGTAATGAGAACCCCTCTCAGGTGAGGTAACTAAGCTTGATGAAACAATAACCATGTGTCAGAATTCTGCATTGCTTGCATACAAAAAAATTAGGTATTCTATTGAAAAAGGCAATACTTTCCACGTTTAAGCCAAGGTTAAGACAAAAAGGAAATTTATAAAGCAACGATGAAGCTGCTGTAGCAGCGGAGAAGTGCGCATGCACACAACCAAATTAAAACTGTGAAGGACAGTTTACATTTATCGGATAGTCGATCATTTCATATCAAAAGCTTTCTTTTGGCTGGGAAAAAGGCTTTTGGGAAAGATACATTTGTAAAACGTAACTTTATGGAACCAGTTTGACTTTAAACTAAAACGGTTTAATTGATACAATGTAATGTCGTAAGCGAAGTCCGTTGAACTCTCGGATTGGCAATTAACCCGTGCTTCTATTTGGGTGAGAAGAGCCGTGGTTTTCAGGCATTGTTGGTTCCGAGAGGTTTTGAAAGAAAACGTTTGGAGCCCTTTCAAGTTATAAAAGATGCAGATAACTAAAACATGATGTTATATCTTTATTACATAAGTGCTCAAAAGAACACAGATCAATATTATCATATCCATAAAGATCGTTTGATGTACTTCACTGGGTTTATAAGTGAGACAGAATGCGTTAAAAAAAAATTTAAAAAAAATTTAAAAAAAAACATAATATTTTCAAAGTGCATACTGAATAACTCCGACAGTTTTAGCAAAAACAAAAACAGAAGTACTAGTTTTTTCGATGCATTTCACCCTGCTAACAGCTTTCGACAAATAGCATCTGATTTAGCAAAATGATTGCAATAAATTATTGTTGATTTATCATAACTTTGAAGGCGGTCACTCAGCCAGGATTTGGTGCCATCCCCAATCATAATTAGTTGTTTTTATGTCCTTAGGCCGGGCAAGCCCCTGCCCGAAAGCTCTCTTCCAAGGAGAATTTGTGGGAAAGTATATTGAGGAATCAAGAGCTTAACATGCATCTTAAAATGGAGTTTTTATTGATGTGCTGTTGGGTTTTATTTGCATTTCTAATCCACGAAGTTGACTGCGGGGATAATGAGAATGTTAGAAAAACTGCAAGACTCTCTCATTTGCATGATAATGCAGAGGAACTACAAAAGCAAAAATTGACGATAATCCAGCCAAGCTGGATGATACTAGACATGACCCAGAAGAAGGCATTACTTGCAACTGTAGAGATCTCTGTTCTGAACAGCACCCAGCTAGAGGTGAATATTCCCTTTTATCAGCTGTTTCATTTCGTTATCTAATTAGTTTTGAGTCCTGATATAAATGCATCGTAAAATGAGTATTCCAACCGTTTATAAAGTAAGATAATAAATTTCATTTGACATACGTATTGAAAATCAAAGACAGCCATGATCCTCGCGGCAATTTTTTAGTTTTAGGCTTCTTTTCCGCAATTGCAAAATTTGCAGCTCACCTGCAAGGGTCATGGAATTATTTGGTTAATAAAACATCAAAATTAACGTTACTAAAAATCAATTTGATATTTTCTTATTACAGAGACTTGTTTGGATCGAGGACAACCCAATTTTCCACAAGGAGAGTGCAAGAATCGACATCGATAAGACGCCCTATCTAACAAGTTGCTTTTTATTCTGCTGTCGAAATTGCAACAAGGATTATCCCAGATGTGTGCAGAAAGTTTTGAGGGAGTACTGTTTGAAGGCAGCTTATGACTGTGCTGATGCATAACTGAAGGAAAGTTCATTTCAAATAACCATCAAAGGATGGTAAATTTATAACTTAGGAAGTGTTCCCCTGGAGAAGTGCTTTTACTTGTCTGAGTATTTTTCGAAATAAGTTATCAATTCTGGCCAATAAATAAGTGTGCGGTTCCTACGTGATTCTGCTTATTGAGTAAAAGACAATCTACTCCCTTTTTTGTTCTGATTTGAAAAAATGAAAAAATAAAGGAAAGTTTTTATCGTATAATCTTTTTGTGGCTTTACCGCGCGCAATAGCCCATTGCGTCCTATTTACAAGAAAAAAAATTTTCGAAATTTTCAAAATTTAGTCCGTGGTCGCATAGTAAAATACTTATACACTGAGTTATGTCGGGCCAGACGGAAAAATACTTTGCTCTCTTTCATGACACACAAACCTCGCTGTGCTCGGTCCGTACTTCATGACATCAAGCCAAATATTTTCTCGCCTGACCCTCCCAGTCAGTCAATAAGTACACAGTACTTTAGAGCCTATTTAGTAGGACAGTTTAGACAGTGTTCACAAGTGGGTAGACAGGATTCAGCAGTAGAAGTGAGTGTTTAGCAGCATAAGTCAATGATAAGTATTGAGTGAGAATAAAAGTGTGAGAGCTTAAGAGAATAACCAGAATTAAACAGATTAACTAAAATTGGATGCAAATAGAATCGAATGCGTATCAGAGAACCAATATATTTCTTTTAAAGAAGACAGTTCGAGAGTCCTTGCAGCCTTTCGCTGGGCGTGGCGCGGTCCGCAGCTAATTCCCTCCAATTGCAACATACTTAGCAAATTACATCCTAACATGTTTGGCAGAGGACATTTGGTCGCTGAAAATATCATAATGTCGAATAGGGCGTGATGAACAGAATAGAGAGAGAGAAGTAACCAAATTATTTCATTTGAGCCTAATATTTCAGTGAATTTTGCCATCTTGATTTCATCTCAGATGCGAAATATGGTTACGCTGCAACATAAGTTAAACGTTTATTGAGCCAAATACAAACCGAATGTGCAAACCAAAGACAACCTTCTTTAATAAGGTAAGAAAATGGATTGGGTTTGTGGAGCCACCAGGTCTGAAGCAGTTCTGGAAAACGACAAGCTGAGTTGTGGTCTGATGATTCATATTTCTATTAGTTTACTGGCATTGTAAACGATCGGTTTCTGACCTATCAGAAGATGCATAATGCCTCTGTAAGAGCTAAATTAGAAAATTGCTAGAAACAGCTTAAGGTGTTTGGAGACAGTTTTCTGAGACGCCTACCGACTATTTTGATATAAGGCCTCGCCGCTGAGAGAATTTAAGCACATAAAATCCAACCGTTTCAAAATTATGATTCCGCCAATTCAGTATTTATGGTAGTTCTCCTTGTTGTCTACCATGCATTTTTCCTTGTATTAATTGGGAGAATTCAATGTTACATCATATTGTTGCTATTTTTCTTAGTTTATTCTCAGAAAGTTCCTGCTTGATGTTGTATCGATACTGTGGAGAGAAATTACTTGTTAGTCAATCCAGGGATTGCAAGGGTTAATAATGCAATATTAACATTTAGGAGTTGCAGCAGTAATTATCATATACCTTTATACCAGTGATAAAGCAGAAGATATCCCAGCTGTGTGCAAAAGATACAAACAGGCTAAATGTAAGAATGCAAAGTCAATCATAAGAGGAACTCTGGGGCTGGAAGTGTGGAGGTTCCATACTGATACAGACACTGACAACACATCAAGAGGTGAACTGGTTAGAAAAACAGACACGGTTTGATGCTACTCTGGTTTAGTGATTTAGTAAATGTAACTGCAGAATTACAATTCTGACAGGAGTGCCAAAACACTTTTTTTTTAATTTTTAATTTTTTTTTAATAACCTCATATTTCTATGTTTCCAGTTTTCCTACATATTGTCAGAAGGCCTGCTTCAAAATTAAACCTAGAAAATAATAAAAATAAATGATCCTTTCTTTAATACAAATGTTTGGGACAAAAGACCAATTAATGAATACAGCCCTCGGAATACTTTGGTTCCTTAAATTTTCTTGACAAATAAATTTAGTTTTTTAGACAACCCTAACAGAAAAAAATGGTTCCCCATTTTCTGTGCAACAATATGCCTCTCATACAATTATGAATTACAGAGAGCTAATATCAACCATAAGCACCAACTTGTCCGTTATATAACCAGACATTATGTTACCAAAGAGTCCCTCTATCTCTAGGGATCTCAGGGCAACACTACCTGAGGAAAAAGTAAATACACAATAAAAATCAAATTGTTTAAACAAATATTGTTCTGTGACAGTGTTCTCCTTTTCAGGTGGGTAACAAGCAACATTAACCGCCTGTAGTATAGGGGAATCCTTGTTTACAATATTTGCGTCATTAGCATAAGCAATTCAATTTCTCATGGAGCTAAAAATAAATCAGTTCTGAGTATCGAAAGGTCAAAGTATGATTAACTCGGCCAATGAGTACAAGCCTAATGCATTGAATACTTTTTGTGCAACACGGGTTTAAAGACTCAAAATTTTACATAGAATGTATGAGCCATTAGCGCTTTTGCCACCCAGAAATTTTGCAGTTTTTGATGGACTGTTTCTCTTTGAATATTACACTCAAAGAGCTACAAATTTCACCCTGTACTAAGGTTTTCTAGCTCTTTAGCTGCCTGAAGTCAATTTGTATCTAACATGCTTCCTTCTTTACGCAAAGCCGTATGCAAATGAGCAAAAATGTAAACAATGACGTCAGCATGAATCCGCCTATTACCTCAGTTAGAAAAGAGTGAGAAATCTTGAAAATTCAACAAGTAAAAAGAAAAGTTTGCTTTATCAGTTTGAATTTTTTTTTTACCGGTCATAGTTAAAATGAGGGAAAACACTGTCCAATACACTTATTATAATATATATATAGAAATATGATTTAATTATAATAATAGAGTCAAAGTAAATACTGAATATTAAACTTAGGAATCTCCTGACACAAAATCAAGGGCATTCTTTAAACAGATGTCACTCCTCACAATTATTATGCGAAGCAAAGATTGCAGTTAAAACTTAAATTGCTTCAATTAACCATCAAGATCACTTTAAGCTGTATAAGAAACAAGATGTCAACAATCATCACAAATTTTAAGGCTAAACAGATTTCGAGGTTGAATAAAAACTCAAGGCAATTTATAATTTTTCTTAGTGTGTAACATTTGGTACCCTTTTAGAAATATAGTTTAGCCCCCGCTAATATTAATCTTGCTGTTGGAGATTACCCAACTGCATCAGTCCGTTTTCCAATCTGTAACCTACTCCACATTCAAGATTAACAACTGGATTAAATGCTTTTAATTTCTAGGCATAGTAGAAATCTCTCCTGATCTAATTTTTAATTAGAAAAAGATAATGGATATGATATATTTTGTCTAAGGTCTGTTACAACAGTTGTGTACACCAATATTTCCTTTAATCCTTTAAAGATCATTACACATCACTCTTCATAAATTTTAATATCTTTTGAGGTGCTGGTTAAACTGAACACAACCTCTACAAACAGGGCTCAACACTGATGGTAGGCAACTAGCCACAGACTAGTAGAAATTCAGTTTTGGTTAGAAGCTTTTAATTTCCACCAGGCAGTTTAGCAAGTAAACAAACTGAAATTGTCGTAGATGTGATTCCTTTCGCCCTCTCGATAATTCAGTGATACAAACCGTAGGTGCAATTACAGATATTTGGAAGTATACGTATTTTTTTTCTTCTTTAGCAAAATCCTTCCTCGATAGAGATCAAAAGTAGGTTTTTGTCAGCAGCAGCGAATTTAGACCACGTGACCAATCTATGACGCATGAAGTTTAAAAGGTCTAATAACCAGTTTCGTGACATAAAAGACTTCCGCTTTCAGTTTCTAAAAGTGGGGGGGAACCCCCTAACACTGTTGTTAAAATTTCCCTTTTGACGTTTAAAATGTTCAAACGCCCTTCTGTCTGGGCGAGCATACTTCGATAGCTGCACTTACGGTTGGTAAAGGAAAGTGAAAAGAACTCGGAAACGTCGAGGTAAGGTTTCGGTAGTCGTAGATGTGATTTCGCCCTCTCTATAATTCAGCGATACAAACCGTTGGTGCAATTTATACAAATGTTTGGAATTTTACGTATTATTTTCTTCTTTAGCAAAATCCTTCTTCGATTGAATTCAAAAGTAGGTGAATTTTGTCAGCTTACAGTATCATCGCGGCTCTGAACGTTCTTTAGCAGTGTATTTTGCCCAGAATGTTCTATTTCTCGGCGAAGAGACTGTCCGGCAAAATTCGCAGTAAGCGAAGATGTGAAATTGGCTAGCGCTGCGTTAGGTTTATTCAGATCTACCTTGCCACTTTCAATTCAATCGGGCATAGACCTGGTCAATGAATTTACCGGAAAGAGAATTGAGCTAACTTGTTTAGGGATCTATAGAAGATACATGGTCCCTTTACAGAGTAAAGTTATTATTTATTTTTATGTCGTTACATCCCATATCATCACTGGTAACACTGCAAACCACATGTTCATTTCACTTTTCTCTGCATGAATGGTTGGTTTGATTGTTTGCTCACGTTCTGCAGTTTATTGTGGATATAACATCTGTCGGCTCATGAATTTTGAAATATCTCGAGCAGGATGGGATAGTTTACTCCAGGCGAAGTTATAAGCTCATCTCCTACCTATGCCTTACACGAAGAGAACACAGATGATATCATGTAACCCATGATGTCCACTGTGTCTGTTCTCTACTTTGTTTAGATTTAGTGATTCCCAAACATATTTGTAACTCCTGCATGCTTTTTAGATGACATAGAAGTGAGGACTTTACGAATTTTTAAAAGTAAAAAGGTTGCTTTCAAAGACTTGAAAATCAGTCCAAGGTTTAACGAACAAAAAGAAAATGGCTGACCTCGTTGAAATCGCTACGAATCTTTAAAAAACATGCTGAACTGACAAAGAAACAGAAGTCCAAAGTAAAGCTGGGAAAGCTATACTTCGAGTTAAATCTTAACCTTATTTATTCTATTTCAATGCAAATGTTTCCTTTTAAAAGATGTACTGTGGACATCAAAGATGTACTTTGGACTTAAGGCTACTAGCTAGGTCTCTCTGTGGTTTGCAGCTTTGTCAATGGTTATCTTACGCATCAGTCGCTAAGCAGTCAAAGTAGACCGACACAAAACAGGTCTTTGTATCCGTAACGTAGTTTTGATGACTAAAATGTTCAGATGAGGCTGAATGACTTATTAAAGAACTCCTTGAATTGGACTTACGGTATTACCTGAGAGCACGGCATACAATTTGATGTCTCGAATTCCACCGGCTGTTATCGATTTTAGGAATTAGGGAAACCAATACTTTCTGAGATTCAGCTTTCTTTAGTACAGTCTGTATATTCATTTTGTACAA